>NW_027099024.1:41544-93424 GCF_037042795.1 Molothrus aeneus | reverse complement strand
CATTTTCTCCCATTTTTCCCTTTTTCGCCCCATTTTTTCTTCCTCTTCTCTCTGCCTCCTCCTCTTCCTCTTCTCCTCATCTTCTTCCTCCTCCTCTTCCTCACTCTCAATTTTCTTTCTTTTTGTCCCAATTTTCCCCATTTTTTCCTCATTTTTCCAGGATTTTTTTGAGTTTTCCTCAATTTCTCCCCTTTTCACCCCAATTTTCTTCCTCTCCTCTTCTTCCTCTTCTTCCTCTTCCTCCTCCTCCTCCTCTCCTCACTTTCAATTTTCTTTCTTTTTCTCCCAAAATTCCCCATTTTCCCCTCATTTTCCCTGATTTTTTCCCCAATTTTTCCTTTTTTGACCCCAATTTTCTTCCTCTGCTCCTCCTCTTCCTCTTCTTTATCTTCGTCCTCATCTTCCTCTTCCTCACTCTCAATTTTCCCAGATTTTCCCCCAATTTTTCCTTTTTTCACCCCAATTTTCTTCCCCTCCCTCTTCCTCCTCCTCCTCATCTTCATCCTCATCTTCCTCTTCCTCACTCTCAATTTTCCTCCTTTTTTCTCTTTTTTGCCCCATTTTGTCCTCCTTTTTTCCCGAATTTTTCGATTTTTCCTCATTTTTTCCTTTTTTCACCCCAATTTTCTTCCTCTCCTCTTCCTCACCTTCATCCTCTTCCTCACTCTCAATTTTCCTCCTTTTTTGTGTCATTTTTTTCCCAATTTTTCCTCATTTTTCCCCTTTTTTGCCCCATTTTTCTTTCCTCTCCCTCTTCCTCTTCCTCACTCTCCATTTTCCCCTTTTTTGCTCCATTTTTCCCAGATTTTTCTGCAATTTTTCCCTTTTTCACCCCAGTTTTCTTCCTCTCCTCTTCCTCCTCCTCATCTTCCTCCTCCTCTTCCTCACTCTCCATTTTCCCCTTTTTTGCCCCATTTTTCCTGATTTTTCCTCATTTTCGCCCTTTTTCTCCCCAGTTTCCCCCTCCTCTTCCTCACTCTCAATTTTCCTCATTTCCTCCCAATTTTCCCCATTTTTCCCCCCACTTTTCTCCTCCTCTTCCTCCTCACTCCCAATTTCCCCCTTTTCCCTAAATTTTCCCCAATTTTTTCCAATTTTTTCCCATTTTCCTTCTCTCTCTCTTCCTCCCCCTTCATTTTCCTCATCTTCACCCCATTTTCCTCCATTTTTCACCATTTTCCCCCTTTTTCACCCAATTTCCCCCTCCTCTTCCTCCTCTTCCTCCTCACTCCCATTTTTCCCGCCATTTTCCTCATTTTTCCCGCCTTTTCCGCCATTTTCCCGCCCTTCCATCTCTCCGCCGGGGGGCGCCACGCACAAGGCGTGGTCCCCGCTGGCCACGCCCCCTTCAAGCTCCGCGCATGCGCTGTCGGCCTCGCCCACACCCGGCGCCCTGCGGAGGAAAAAGGGCGTGGTCAAGCAGGGCGTGGTCGCCTTGGGGGCGTGGCCATCTCAGGGCGTGGCCCCGGGGGGTTCCCGCTGCCTCCCCTCCCCCTCCCGGTACCGTTCGCAGCCGCTCGGCGCCGCCGCCGCCGCCATTTTGAGCCCTCAGGGCGGCAGCCAATGAGGATTGAGATAAAAGACAGCGGGGCGGGGATTAAAGCGCGGGACCAATTAGAAGGAGGCGCTATAAACCCGGAAGTCAAATCAACTAAAAGAGGCGAGGGAAAGGCCGGATGTAAATGAGCGATCGGTGTTGGAGCCAGTCGGAAGCGGAGCTGTGTAGCGCTGGCCAATAGGAGTGGGAGGAAGGCGGAACAGCGTGCGGTATTGAGCGGCGGCACCTTGAGCCAATCAGAAGGCAGCTTGGAGACACAGCAGCCAATAATAAGCGGGTAGAGGTGGGACAAAGTTGCTGAGCCAATAGCGGTAAAGCCGCTGCGGGAACAAGCTGAGAAATGATTGACAGGAGCGCGGTTTAATGATATTTTAGCGTTTTAAACGCCCAACCAATCAGCAACACGCGCAGGCGGGACTTAACCCACCCACCCAATCACGCTCGGAGAAGAACCCGGAAGCGGCAGGCGGGATTTCCGTCTTCTGAACCAATCAGACAGCGGCGCGGGAAGCTGGCAACCAATGAGGAGCGAGGGAAAGGGCGGGGCTTGTCCGCCATGAACGGAGCGAGCGAGGGCGATGTCGGCGGCTACAAACGGCGCTGCCGGGCCCTAAAACGGCGCCTGAAGCTGCTGCTCTACGTGAGGGGCGGGAGCCGACGTGACGGGCGTGGCCTAAAAGGGCGGGATGGAAAAGGGGCGGGGCTTAAGCGTGAGGGGAGCCCGGGGGTCCGGGGGGGGGTGAGGGGAAAATGGAGAAATTTCAGGGAAAAATTAAAAGTTTGAGGGGGAAAATTGAAAACTTGGGCGAGAAATTGAAAATATGGGGGAAAATATAGGGGAAAGTTGGGTTATTGGGGGATTTGGGGGGAAAATTGGGGTTTTTGAGGGAGAAAAGGGAATTTGGGGGGGGGGAATGGGAATTTTTAAGTAGAAAATTTGAATTTTTGAGGGAAAGTGAATTTTGGGAAGGAAGTGTTCGATTTAGGGGAAAAAGCTGCATTTTTTGGGGGGGAGAAGCCAAATCAGGGGGAAAAAAAAGAATTTTGGGGGGTTTAAACCCCCAAATTTTAGACCGGAGAGAAGGTGAAATTTAACGATTAAAAAGCCAAATTAGGGGGGAAAAAGTTGAGTTTTATGGGGAAAATAGGCCAAATTTTTGGGAGGAAAAAGTTCCAAATGTTAGGGACAAACAAAAAGCTGAAATTTTAGGGGGAAGAAGTTCGATTTTCTGAGGAAAAGAAAAGAAGTTTTAGGGGGAAGAAGCTGAATTTTAGAGAGGAAAAAAATTTCAAATTTTCGGGGGGAAAAGGTGAATTTTGGGGTAAAATGCCAGGATTTTGGGGGTGGGGTTTTGAGGGTTGTTCTCCCATTCCCCTCTGTGGGTGGGCGTGGTTGAAGTGGCCCCGCCCACCCCTTTGGCTCCGCCCCCAGGAGCAGGAATGTTTCCAGGAGGAGCTGAGGAGGGCCCAGCGCAAACTGCTGAAAGTCTCACGGGATAAAAGGTACCAAAATCCACCAAATTCACCCCAAAAATCCCATTTGCATTTTTTATTCTAAAATTTTATTTTTATTTTTGGCTTTTTTTTTTCCCCAAATTCCCAATTTATTTTTTAATTTTGGGGTTTTTTCCCCAAAATTCCCATTTTTTTGTTTTCTGTTTTTATTTTTGGGATTACTTTTTTTTCTCCCAAAACCTCCCAATTTTTAGTTAATATTTTTATTTTGTTCTGAAAATTCTTATTTTTATATTTTACTTTTAATTTTAAATTCTTTTCCTCACTTTCTCTTTTATAAAAAAAGGTTATATTTTATCTTCCCTCTGAAATTCCCCATTTTTAATTTTTTTTTCCCCAAAATTTCGTATTTTTTTATTTTATTTTATTATTTTATTATTCGTATTTTTATTATTTTAATTTTATTTTTTATTTTCATTTTCTTTTGATTTATTTTTTCTTTTTATTTTTATTCCAGATTTCCCAATTTTTTATTTTTATTTTTGTGCTTAGTTTTAGTTTTCCCTCAAATTTCCCAATTTTTTATTTTTATTGTTATATTCATTATAATTTTCCTTTTTTTTAATTTTTCCTTCCAAATTCCCATGTTTTAAAATTTTTATTCTTATTTTCTTTTTCATTTACATTTTCTTTTGTATTTTTATTTTCCCTTCAAATTTCCCACCTGCTTACTTTTATTTCGTTTTTATTTTTTATTTCTTTCTTCAAATTTCCCAATTTTGTATTTTTGTTTTCTTTTTTTTTTTGAAAGATTTTCCTTTTATTTTTCTATTTAAATTTCCCAATTTTTTCTCTTTTCCCCCCCAGTTTCCTCCTGGACCGGCTCCTCCAGTACGAAAACGTCGACGATGATTCCTCAGGTACCTTGGTGGGCGGGGGGCGGGGACAAAGGTCAATCCTGGGTGTGGCCCCGCCCCCTCCTCCACCCCTCTGATTGGCTCCTCCCCCTTGCCCAGACTCGGAGGCGACGGTGTCATCCGACAACAGCGACGGGGACGGCGCCAAGGGGGCGGAGCCAACGCCCACCAAGAGGTCAGGAAGGGGTTACAGGGGGCCAAGATGGCTGCCAGGAGGTGGGCATGGCTTTAAGATGGCGGCCGATGTGGGCGTGGCTTCAACATGGCCGACAAAGGGTTGGGTGGGGTTTCAAAATGGCGGATCTTGAAGTGGGTGTGGGTTCAAGATGGCTGCCGGGAGTGGGCGTGGCTTCAATGTAGTCACTTTTTGGGGGGAAGTGGGGAATCCAAGATGGCCGCCACTGGAAGTGGGCGTGGCCACAACCATAACTGGGTGGAGCAGTTGTATGTGTAGGATTCAAGATGGCTGCCATCATGGAGGTCAAAATCCAAGATGGCTGCCATCATGGAGGTCAAAATCCAAGATGGCCACTCCAAAGGGGTCAAAATCCAAGATGCGGCCATCATGGGGATCAAAATCCAAGATGGCCGCCATCATGGAGGTCAAAATCCAAGATGGTCACCCCAAAGGGGTCAAAATCCAAGATGGCCTCCCCCAAAGTGGGCGTGGCCAACGCTTTCTCTCCCTCCACAGGCGCCGCTCGCCCTCCCCTCCCCCCTCGACTTTTGGCCCCTCCCCCTATATGGTGAGTGCCCCTCCCCCACCCCAAACCCCTCCCCCTTTTTAAAGCTTGCCCATTTTTCCCAAGTGGGCGTGGTCTAACTTTTGCCCCTCCCCCCAAGATGGCATCGCCGCCCTACAGCCCTTTCCCGGCGCAGTTCCCGCCCCTCCCCCCGCAGGGCGGGGCCAGGCCACGCCCCTCCCCCGCCCGGCGCAGCAAAGGGACCCGGAAAGGGCAGGTAAAGGGGGCGGGGCCAAAAAGGGGAGGGGTCATTGTGGGAATAACAAAGGGGGTGGGGCTAAAGGGGGAGGAGTCATTAGGGAGGGGTCACTGATAAGTGGGAGGGGCTAAAGGGGAGGGGAAATGGGGAGGGGTCACTGAAAGGGGAGGGGCCAATAAAAGGGGGAGGGGTCACTGAAACGGGAGGGGGCAATAAAAGGGGAGGGGCCAAAGAAGGGGAAAGGGGGAGGGGTCACTGAAAGGAGGAGGGGTCATCCAGGGTTCATTTGGGGGCGTGGCCACTGGGGGTCACTGAGGGTCACGCAGGGGTCATGGGGTCAGTGGCCACTCATTGGTCACTCCTCACTGACCCCTCCCCCTCTCTCTCTCTGTCCCCTCCCCCCCAGGCTCCCCCTGCCCCTCCCCCTCTCCCCTTTGGCACGGGCGGGGCAGGGGCGGGGCTGTCCGGGGGGCGTGGCCCCGGCTCGCCCCTCCCCCCGCCGGCGCTGGCCCCGCCCCCGGCCCCGCCCCCCGTGCCGGCCACGCTCCCGCGGCGCCTCCTGAGCGACCCCGGGGAGGGGGAGGGGGAGGGCAGCGATGACCCCTTGGACGGGGACGATGAGCTGGTCATCGACCTGCCCGAGTGACCAATGACCAATGAGTGACCACCGAGTGACCACTGAGTGACCACTGACCATGGAGTGACCACCGAGTGACCACCGAGTGACCATCGACCTCCTGGAGTGACCATCGACCTCCTGGAGTGACCATCGACCTCCCTGAGCTGGTCATCGACCTGCCCGAGTGACCACTGAGTGACCACCGAGTGACCACTGAGTGACCACTGACCATGGAGTGACCACCGAGTGACCACCGAGTGACCATCGACCTCCTGGAGTGACCATCGACCTCCTGGAGTGACCATCGACCTCCCTGAGCTGGTCATCGACCTGCCCGAGTGACCAATGACCAATGAGTGACCACCGAGTGACCACTGAGTGACCATCGACCTCCCTGAGTGACCATCGACCTCCCTGAGCTGGTCATCGACCTGCCCGAGTGACCAATGAGTGACCACGGAGTGACCACTGAGTGACCACTGACCATGGAGTGACCACCGAGTGACCACTGAGTGACCATCGACCTCCTGGAGTGACCATCGACCTCCCTGAGCTGGTTTTCGACCTGCCCGAGTGACCAATGAGTGACCACTGAGTGACCACTGACCACGGAGTGACCACCGAGTGACCATTGACCATCGACCTCCCTGAGCTGGTCATCGACCTGCCCGAGTGACCAGAGTGACCACTGAGTGACCACTGAGTGACCACTGACCAATGAGTGACCACCGAGTGACCACTGAGTGACCATCAACCTCCCTGAGTGACCATTGACCTCCCTGAGCTGGTTTTCGACCTGCCCGAGTGACCACTGAGTGACCACTGAGTGACCACTGAGTGACCACAGACCATGGAGTGACCACAGAGTGACCACAGAGTGACCATTGGTCATCAACATCCCTGAGTGACCACTGACCATGGAGTGACCATCAACTGACCTGAGCTGGCCATCGATCTCCTGAAGTGACCAAGTGACCACTGAGTGACCATTGAGTGACCACTGAGTGACCATTGAGTGACCACTGGTCATCGACATCATGGAGTGACCATTGAGTGACCACTGAGTGACCATTGAGTGACCACTGAGTGACCATTGAGTGACCATTGGTCATCGGCATCCTGGAGTGACCACTGAGTGACCACTGAGTGACCATTGAGTGACCATTGAGTGACCACTGGTCATCGACATCATGGAGTGACCACTGAGTGACCACTGAGTGACCATTGAGTGACCATTGGTCATCGGCATCCTGGAGTGACCACTGAGTGACCACTGAGTGACCATTGAGTGACCATTGAGTGACCACTGGTCATCGACATCATGGAGTGACCACTGAGTGACCACTGAGTGACCATTGAGTGACCATTGGTCATCGGCATCCTGGAGTGACCCTTCCTCAGTTGGTCAGTGAGACCTTGGAGTGACCACTGACCATTGAGTGACCATGGAGTGACCATGGAGTGACCACTGGTCATCGACATCATGGAGTGACCATTGAGTGACCACTGAGTGCCCACTGACCATTGAGTGACCACTGAGTGACCATTGGTCATCGGCATCCTGGAGTGACCACTGAGTGACCACTGAGTGACCACTGAGTGACCACTGACTATGGAGTGGCCATGGAGTGACCATTGGTCATCAACATCATGGAGTGACCATTGAGTGACCACTGAGTGACCATTGGTCATCGACATCATGGAGTGACCACTGAGTGACCACAGATCATGGAGTGACCACTGACCATGGAGTGACCATGGAGTGACCACTGAGTGACCACAGACCATGGAGTGACCACTGAGTGACCACTGAGTGACCACTGAGTGACCACAGCCGGAGGCAGCAACACCGAAAGATTTTGGGGAGGAAATTTGGGAATTTGGGGAGGAAAAACCCAAAAAAACCCCAACAAAAAAATTGGGGAAAAAAAATCCAAAATTTGGAAAAAAATCAGACAAAATTCAGGAGGGAAAAATTCCAAAATTTTAAAAAAAGAAGTGGAAAAAAAAAAAATGAAAGTTTTGGGAAAATTTGAATTTTTGGGGAGGAAAAAAATGGGATTTTAGAAGGAAAAAATGGAATTTTTTTTTGAGGGGGAAATGGAATTTTGGGAGGGAAAAAAGGAAATTTGGATTAAAAAATCCAAAATTTTTTGGGGAAAAAAAATTTTAAAATTTTTGGGAAAAAAATTCCAGATTTTTGGAAAAAAAAATCCAAATTTTTGGGGAAAAAAAACCAATTTTTTTTTTTTTAATGAAATTTTGGGAGAAAAAAATGGAATTTTGAGGAAAATCCCAATTTTCTTATTTGAAAAAATGGAATTTTGGGGGGGAAAATCAGATTTTAAAGGAAAGAATGGATTTTAGGCAGGAAATAAAAAAGATTTGTGGAAAATTTAAAGATTTTGTGGAAAATTTTGGGGAATAAAAATGGTTTGGGAGTTTAAAAATGTGAATTTTGGGAAAAATTTATATTTTGGGGTAAAAATTTTGAATTTTTTTGAGAAAATATTTGAATTTGGGTTAAGAATTCACAATTTGAAGGCAAAAAATTAATTTTAGAAGAAAAAAAATTAATTTTGGGCCAAATTTCTCAATTTTGTGTAAAAATACTCAAAAAATTCAATTTTTGGGCCAAAATTCAAAATTTTGAGGCAAAACTTCCCAATTTGGGGTCAGAACTTCCAAAATTGGCAAAAAATTAAAATTTAGGTCAAAATGTCCAAATTTTTTTGTGAAAACTTTCAATTTTGGGTCAAAAAGTCTCAATTTTATAAAAACTTTTTGTATTTTTGTGCTAAAAATTTGAATTTTAGGTCTAAAATGTCAATTTTGGGTTGAAAAATTAAAATTGTGGGTGAAAAATTCGGAGTTTTGGGTCAAAATTCCCAAATTTGGGGAGGAAAAAAAATTCTCAGTTTCTGGTCCAAAATGTGAATTTTAGGTGAAAAATTCTGAATTTTGAGTCCAAATCGTCCAATTTGATGTCAAAAATTTGAATTTTGGGCCCCAAATTTCCCATTTTTGGCCCAAATCCCCCCTGGGCGTGGCCGTGATGTCATCACTGCTTAGCCCCGCCCCCTCCCTCCCCGTCCAATCCCAGCCCTCTCCTATTAAAAGTGGGCGGAGCCTTTTGGGTTTTTTACCCGATTTTTTATTGGTCGGCCCCGGCCCCTCCCCCTCCCCCCGTTTGGGGCGGGGCTTGAAGGGGGAAATGGGCGGAGCTTGAGGGGTGGGGGAGGGGTTTATTTGAGGGTGTGGGGGGCAGGGTTTGGTTTGGCCCCTCCCCCCCTCACCAGCCCTGGCTGCCCCCGGGGGTCCCGTCCAAGGGTGGGGGAGGGGCGGGGGCGGGGCTTGGGGTGGGGGCGGGGCAACCGGAACCTGCGGGGGAGGGGGGAGGGGAAAGGAGAGAGAAACAAAACAAAGGGGGAGGGGTCAAGGGATGCCCCTCCCCCCCACCATGAGAGGTGAGAGGAAGCCCCTCCCCCACCCACAGGGCCCCTCCCCAAATCTTTTAGCTCCTCCCCCACCCTTTAGGCCCCTCCCTGTTAGCCACGCCCCCTTTCTTTTAGCCCCTCCCCATCCTTCTTAGCCCCTCCCCTTCTCTTTTAGCCCCTCCCCCATTCTTTTAGCCCCTCCCCTTTCTTTAAATTCCTCCCCACCCTTTCAGCCCCTCCTCCTTAAGCTCCTCCCCCTCTTTAAGCCCCTCCTCCTCCCTTTAGGCCCTCCCCTTTAGCCGCGCCCCCTTTCTTTTAGCCCCTCCCCTTTTAGCCCCACCCCTTTCTTTTAGCCTCGCCCCCCTTTAGCCCCACCCCTTTCTTTTGGCCCCTCCCCTTCTCTTTTAGCCCCACCCATTTCTTTTAGCCCCTCCCCCAATCTTTAAAGCCCCTCCCCAATTTTTTCTGCCCCCTCCCACCCCATAAATTCCCAGGGCCCCTCCCCCACCATGACCCCAAACACTCAGGCCCCTCCCCCACTGACTACACCCACTGGCCACACCCACTCGATACTGACCACACCCGTTGGCCACGCCCACTGGCCACACCCATTTAAGCCCCTCCCACCCCATGCCCTTTAGCGCCCCCCCAGTGTCCACAAACCCTCCCTGCCCCCACTGACCACACCCAGTGACCCCTGACCCCTCCCTGAGTGACCACTGACCACACCCACTGACCACTGACCACACCCACTGACCACTGACCCCTCCTCCCACTGACCACACCCACTGACCATTGACCCTTCCGTGAGTGACCACTGACTCCTCCCTGAGTCACCACTGACCACACCCACTAAGCCACGCCCCCCTAAGGGTCTCTTTACCGCCCCCCAGTGGCCACAAACCCCCACTTTCCCCTCCCCCACTGACCACACCCACTGACCCCTGACCCCTCCCTCCCCCTGCCCCACCTCTGGGCGTGGCCTGCGCGCAGGGGGCGGGGCCGTGCACCCTCAGGCAGTCGCTGACGTAGGCGGCCAAACCCTCTATGAGTGACCGCTGACCCCTCCCCTAACTGACCACACCCAGTGACCCCTGACCCCTCCCTGAGTGACCACTGACCCCTCCTCCACTGACCACACCCACTGACCACTGACCCCTCCCTGAGTGACCACTGACCCCTCCTCCCACTGACCACACCCAGTGACCCCTGACCCCTCCCTGAGTGACCACTGACCCCTGACCCCTCCCTGAGTGACCACTGAGCCCTCCTCCCACTGACCCCTCCCTGAGTGACCACTGACCCCTCCTCCCACTGACCACTGACCCCACCCAGTGACCACACCCAGTGAACCCTGACCCCTCCCTGAGTGACCACTGACCCCTGACCCTTCCATGAGTGACCACTGACCCCTCCTCCACTGGCCACACCCACTTAAGCCACGCCCCCTTGGCGGTCTCTTTACCGCCCCCCAGTGGCCGCAAACCCTTTCCACCCCTTCCCCTTCCCCCGCTGCCCACTGAGTGCCCGCCCCCCGCTGACCCCTCCCCCTGCCCCACCTCTGGGCGTGGCCTGGGCGCGGGGGGCGGGGCCGTGCACGCGCAGGTGGTCGCTGACGTAGGCGGCGCTCAGCAGCTTCCCGCAGACGTGGCACGGCACCTTGTCCTCGTGGCGCACGGCGTGCGCCCGCAGCCGGTCCCGCGTGGCGAACGCCGCCTCGCACGTCTGCGGGGTCAAGGGGTCACGCGAGGGGTCACTCAGGGGTCAGGGGGTCACTCAGGGGTCACTGGAGTGGTCGAGGGGTCATTCCAGGGGTCAAGGGGTCGTTCGAGTGGTGAAGGGGTCAGCCGAGGGGTCGAGGGGTGAGTCAGGGGTTGTTTGAGTGGTCAAAGGGGTCAGTCAGGTGGTCAAGGGGTCAGTCAGGGGTCATTCGAGAGGTCAAGGGGTCACTCAGGTGGTCAAGGGGTCATTTGGATGGTCAAGGGGTCAGTCAGGGGTCATTGGAGTGGTCAAGGGGTCATTCCAGGGGTCAAGGGGTCATTCGAGTGGTCAAGGGGTCAGCCGAGGGGTCGAGGGGTCAGTCAGGGGTCATTCGAGTGGTCAAGGGGTCATTCCAGGGGTCAAGGGGTCACTCAGGGGGGTTTGGGCAGTCAAAGGGGTCACTGAGGGGTGGTTTGAGTGGTCAAGGGGTCACTGAGGGGGCATTCGAGTGGTCAAGGTGTCACTCAGGGGTTGTTTGGGGTCACTCAGGTTGTCGAGGGGTCAGTTGGTGGGTGTGGTCGGTGGGCGTGGTCAGATGTCAGTGGGCATGGTCAGTTGGTGGGTGTGGTCGGTGGGCGTGGTCAGCAGTTAGTGGGTGTGGTCAGTCAGTGGGTGTGGTCAGTGGGCGTGGCCTCACCTGGCACTTGAATGGCCGCTCGGTGGAGTGAACCTGCCGGACGTGGCTGTTGAGGTGGTCCGGCCTGCGGAGTGACCAGAGGTGACCAATGGTGACCAATGGTGACCATCATTGACCATCAGTGACCAATGGTGACCATCAGTGACCACCAGTGACCAACGGTGACCAATGGTGACCATCAGGGACCAATGGTGACCAATGGTGACCAATGGTGACCATCATTGACCATCAGTGACCAATGGTGACCACCAGTGACCAATGGTGACCAATGGTGACCATCATTGACCATCAGTGACCAATGGTGACCACCAGTGACCAATGGTGACCAATGGTGACCACCAGTGACCAGCAGTGACCAATGGTGGCCATCGGTGACCACCAGTGACCATCAGTGACCACCAGTGACCAGTGGTGACCAATGGTGACCAATGGTGACCATCAGGGACCGTCAGTGACCAATGGTGACCATCGGTGACCAATAGTGACCACCGGTGACCAATGGTGACCATCGGTGACCAGCAGTGACCAATGGTGACCATCATTGACCAATGATGACCAGCAGTGACCAGTGGTGACCATCATTGACCATCACTGACCACCAGTGACCACCAGTGACCAATGGTGACCACCAGTGACCATCGGTGACCACCAGTGCCCAATGGTGACCACCAGTGCCCAATGGTGACCATCAGTGACCACCAGTGACCAGCAGTGACCACTAGTGACCAGTGGTGACCAATGGTGACCATCAGTGACCAGTGGTGACCACTGGTGTGGCCGGTCACTGACCAGTGCCACCAGTGACCAGGACGATGTCCCGAAGTCCCACCAGTCCCACCATGACCCCAATGGCACCAACGGCCACCGTGACCCAAGGATGACCCCAAACCCCACCATGACCACGACCCTCCATGACCCAATGACCATGGTGACCCAACAACCCAACCGTGACCCCAAAACCCACAACCATGACCCAATGACCACCAGGACCCAACCGTGACCCCAAACCCCACCATGACCCCAATGACCACCAGGACCCAACCGTGACCCCAAACCCCACCATGACCCCAATGACCACCATGACCCAACCGTGACCCCAAACCCCACCATGACCCCAATGACCACCATGACCCAACCGTGACCCCAAACCCCACCATGACCCCAATGACCACCATGACCCAACAACCCAACAATGACCCCAAACCCCACCATGACCCAATGACGACCCCAAGTCCCACCAACACCATCATGACCAAGACCCACCATGACCCAATGACCATGGTGACCCAACCATGACCCCAAACCCACCATGACCATGACCCACCATGACCCCAAACCCCACCACAACCCAACAATGACCCCAAACCCCGCCATGACCAACGACCACCATGACCCAATGACCATCACGACCCAATGATGACCTCATGACTCCACCAAAACCAAGACCCACCACGACCCAATGATGACCCCAAACCCCACCATGACCAATGACCACCATGACCCAATGACCACCATGACCCAACGATGACCCCAAGCCCCACCATGACCCCAACACCCACCACACCCCAACAATGATGACCTTAAACCCCACCATGACCCCGCAACCCAACAATGACCCCAAACCTCACCATGACCCAACGACCACCATGACCCAACCATGACCCCAAACTCCACCACAACCAGCACCCATGACCCAACGATGACCCCAAACCCCACCATGACCCAACGACCACCATGACCCCAACACCCACCATGACCCAACAATGATGACCTCAAACCCCACCATGACCAACACCCACCAAGACCCAACGACCACCATGACCCCAAACCCCACCATGACCCAGCAACCCAACGAAGACCTCAAACCCCACCATGACCAACACCCAACGATGACCCCAACACCCACCATAACCAACACCCACCATGACCCAACGATGACCCCAAACCCCAACACGACCAATGACCACCATGACCCAATGATGACCCCAAACCCCACCATGACCCAACGACCACCATGACCCAACAATGACCCCAAACCCCACCATGACCCAATGACCACCATGACCCAACGATGACCCCAAACCCACCATGACCCCAATGAACCACCATGACCAACAACCAACAATGACCCAACGACCACCACGACCCAATGATGACCTCATGACTCCACCAAAACCAAGACCCACCACGACCCAATGATGACCCCGAACCCCGCCATGACCAACATCCACCATGACCCAATGACAACCACGACCCAACGATGACCCCAAGCCCCACCATGACCCCAACACCCACCACAACCCAACAATGACCCCAAACCCCACCATGACCCAACAACCACTACGACCCAACAATGATGACCCCAAACCCCACCATGACCAACGACCACCACAACCCAACGATGACCCCGAACCCCACCATGACCCCAACACCCACCACAACCCAATAATGACCCTAAACCCCACCATGACCAATGACCACCATGACCCAACAATGACCCCAAACCCCACCATGACCCCAACACCATCCATGACCCAACGATGACCCTAAACCCCACCATGACCAACGGCCACCATGACCCAATGACCACCATGACCCAACGATGACCCCAAGCCCCACCATGACCCAACGACCACCACAACCCAACGATGACCCCAAACCCCACCATGACCCAACGACCACCACAACCCAACAATGATGACCCCAAACCCCACCATGACCAACGACCACCATGACCCAACGACCACCACGACCCAACAATGATGACCCCAAACCCCACCATGACCAATGACCACCATGACCCCAAATCCACCACAACCCAACGATGACCCCAAACCCCACCATGACCAACACCCACCATGACCCCAACCCCCCCCCCCCACGACCCCGACCCCCCGACGCCCCCGGCACGCCCCACCTGGAGAAGCTCTTCCCGCAGTGCCCGCAGGCGTAGGGCTTGTGCACGTGGCCCTGGTGGGAGCGGACGTGCGAGGCCATCCTGTCCTTGCGCTTGAAGCGCTGCTGGCACACGGGGCACTGGAAGGGCCGCTCGTCCGTGTGCGACAGCCGGTGCCGTTTCAGGTGGTACACGTCCCGGAACGCCTTCCCGCACGTGTCGCACGCGTGGCTCTTCCTCGCCGCCGCCGCCGCCGCCGCCGCCGTCCTCTTCGTCGCCGCCGTCGCGGCGGCGTTGGCGCTGTCACCTCCCGCCCCTTCTTCTTCTTCTGCGCCCTGGGGGGCGTCCAGGAGGTCCTGGGGGAGGGGCAGCAGGGTGGGGGAGGGGCGGGGGGCGCGCTTGGCGGCGCCGGGGACGCCGTGGGTGGCCTGGTGGCGCCGCAGGTTGTAGCCGTTCTTGAACTCCTTGGCGCAGAGGCCGCACACGTAGGGGGCGCCCTTGCCCTTCCGCGCCGAGGGCGGCGGCGGCGGCGATGACGTCACCGGCGACGTCACCGATGACGTCATGGCGGCCGTTTCGGGTTTGAGGGGGGAGGGGTCGATGGTGGGAGGGGGGGGAGGGGGAGGCGGGGGAGGAGGGGGAGGGTCGGGGGTGGGGGGGGGAGGGGGGAGGGGCAGGAGATCGACGGGGAGGGGGGAGGGGGAGGGGGGAGGGGGAGGGGCGGCGGCGGCCTGGGGAGGGAGAGGGACCAGAAGGAAAAACCGGTTTGGAGCGGCATGAACCGGTTTGGAGGGGTTCCTGCCGGTCCGAACCGCTTTGTAACGGTCCAAACCGGTTCAAACCGGTTCCGACCGGTTTGATCCGGTTTGAACCGGTTCCGACCGGTTTGAACCGGTTCCGACCGGTAACAGACCAGTAACACCAGTACGGACCAGTATAAATCAGTAACAGGAGCCACAGCAGCGTCCCCATCCCTCCCAGTGCTCCCAGTGCCAGCTCCCAGTGCTCCCAGTACAGAGCCAAGTTTCCCCAGTGCCACCAGTGCTACCAGTGCCAGCTCCCAGTGCTCCCAGTATGGAGCTCCCAGTGCTCCCAGTACCGGCACCCCCATCCCTCCCAGTGCTCCCAGTGCCGCCAGTGTCACACCAGTGCTCCCAGTACAGAGCGACACCACTGTCCCCATCATCCCCATCACTCCCAGTAACAGCTCCCAGTGCTCCCAGTGCTCCCAGTAACACCAGTAACAGCTCCCAGTGCTCCCAGTACAGAGCGACACCAGTGTCCCCATCACCCCAAGTGCTCCCAGTGCTCCCAGTGCTCCCAGTAACAGCTCCCAGTGCTCCCAGTACAGAGCGACACCAGTGTCCCCATCACCCCAAGTGCTCCCAGTGCTCCCAGTGCTCCCAGTAACAGCTCCCAGTGCTCCCAGTACAGAGCGACAGCAGTGTCCCCATCCCTCCCAGTGCTTCCAGTGCTCCCAGTACCACCAGTAACAGCTCCCAGTGCTCCCAGTGCTCCCAGTACCGGCATCCCCATCCCTCCCAGTGCTCCCAGTATGGAGCGACATCGCTGTCCCCATCACGCCCAGTGCTCCCAGTAACAGCTCCCAGTAACAGCTCCCAGTGCTCCCAGTACAGAGCGACACCGGTGTCCCCATCACGCCCAGTGCTCCCAGTGGCACCAGTAACAGCTCCCAGTTACACCAGTGCTCCCAGTACAAAGTGACACCGGTATTCCCATCACTCCCAGTGCTCCCAGTAACAGCTCCCAGTGCTCCCAGTGCTCCCAGTTACACCAGTGCCAGCTCCCAGTGCTCCCAGTGCAAACCCAAGTGTCCCCAGTGCCACCAGTGCTACCAGTGCCAGCTCCCAGTGCTCCCAGTAACAGCTCCCAGTGCTCCCAGTACCACCAGTAAGAGTGACACCGGTGTCCCCATCACGCCCAGTGCTCCCAGTGGCACCACTAACAGCTCCCAGTGCTCCCAGTATGGAGCGACAAAAGTGTCCCCATCCCTCCCAGTGCTCCCAGTGTGAAGTGACACCAGTGTGCCCATCACCCCCATCCCTCCCAGTGCTCCCAGTAACACCAGTAACAGCACCCTCATCCCTCCCAGTGCTCCCAGTACAGAGCGACACCGCTGTCCCCATCACCCCCAGTGCTCCCAGTAACACCAGTAACAGCTCCCAGTGCTCCCAGTCCGAACCCACACCGGTGTCCCCATCACTCCCGGTTACAGCTCCCAGTGCTCCCAGTGCTCCCAGTACCGGCACCCTCATCCCTCCCAGTGCTCCCAGTGCTCCCAGTACCGGCACCCTCATCCCTCCCAGTGCTCCCAGTGCTCCCAGTACCGGCACCCTCATCCCTCCCAGTGCTCCCAGTGCTCCCAGTCCAGCCCCACCCCGCTGTCCCCACCCCCCCCCCCCCAGTGCCACCCTCACCCCTCCCAGTCCCTCCCAGTCCCTCCCAGTCCCCCCAGTCCGAGCCTCCCTCCCCCCCCATCCCCCCCCCAAAACAGCCCCACCCCCCTCCCCCCCTCCCCCTCCGGCGCTCCCAGTCCGATCCCCCCCCTCCCCCACCCACCCCTCCCCCCCCAGCAGCGCCGCCCCTCCCCCCACCTGGAAGATGAAGCTGCTCCAGTTCGCGGGGTCCATCTCGCGACAGTCGCGACCGAATCGCGACCGAATCGCGGCCGGGGAGGAGGAGGAGGAGGAGGAGGAGGGGGAGGGGGTGGGGGTGGGGGAGGGGTGGGGGGATCGGGTGGGGGGAGGGGCGGGGGGCTCTGAGGGAGGGGGGGAGGGAGAGCGGCGTGAGGGGAGGGGTGGGCGGGGCTTCGCTGAGGGAGGGGCGTGGTCACCAGCGAGGCGTTGATTGGACGCGGCGCGCCCGCGGAGGGCGATGATTGGGCGGGGCGATGTTAGCCACGCCCCTTTTCCCCTCAGGGAAAGCCACGCCCACCGCGGGATTCCCGCCCTGCCGCCGCTCCCGCGCGCCACAAAATGGAGGCGGCCGCGCGCCCCCCGCGCCCCCTCAGGAAAGGAAGGCGCTGATTGGTCAGGACACGCCCACCAGGAGGGGGGAAACCAATCAGGAGGAAGCGCGGCGGGGGCGCCATGTTGGGAGAGCGTTGTCATGGCAACCGCGCTGATTGGTTGACCGGGGGAACAAAGCCCCGCCCCCTCATCAATAAAGCCACGCCCTGTTGATTAATTGGTTATTAATTAATTATTAAATGAGCGCCCGCGGTGTTGTGGCCACGCCCTGCCCGTGGCTCCGCCCCCGTCACGCCAGGCCACGCCCACTCCCGGCGTTTTCCCGCCATTTTTCCTCCCCTCAGGAGCCGCCGCCATTTTGAGCCCCCCCGACCCCTCCCGCAACGGCGCCAAAATCGCTCGAAATTCACCCAAAAATTCAACCAAAATTCACCAAAAATTCACCCAAATCCCAAAAATCTTCACCGGGATCCTTCAAAAAGGGTATTGATCCCAAAAATTCCCCCTTTGTGAGCCTAAAGTTGGCTTTTCTCCCCCCAAACCCGCATTTTTATACCCCTAAATCCACATTTTTACCTTAAAGATCCACTTTTTTTGTTCCAAAATCATCATTTTTTACCCCCAAATCCACATTTCCCCACAAGATCTGATTTTCTCCCCCTAAATCTTTTCTTTTTCTGCCTTAAATTCGCATTTTGTTCCTTCAAATCCCGCTTTTCTCCCAAAAAAATTCACTTTTTTTCTCAAAAATGCCTTTATATTCCACAATAAAGCACTTTTTACCCCTAAAATTCACCTTTTTTCCTCCAAAATTCAAATTTTTCCCCAAATCCGCCTTTTTCTCAAAAACAATCCCCTTTTTTTCTCCCAAAACTTCCCTTTTTCCTCCCCAAATCCCTCTAAAATCCACATTTTGACACCTAAAATCCATTTCCCCTCCAAAATCCGCCTTTTTTTCCTCCAAAATTCAATTTTTTCCCCCAAAACCCATTCCCCCCCAATAAAATCCCATTTTTCTCCATATTTTCACCATTTACCCCCCAAAAATCCTGATTTTCCCCCCAAAAGTCCCACAAATCCCTCCAAAATCCACCTTTTTTTCCCCCAAAAAATTCCCATTTTTCACCCCAAATCCATCTTTTTCCCCCCATTTTTTCTATAAAATTCAAATTTGCAAAAAAAAATTGGGAATTTTGGGGGCAATATTTGGGATTTTGGAGGTTTTAATGGAATTTTTTGGCATTTTTGGAAGGAAATTCCAGGATTTTTTTGGGGAATTTGGGGGAATTTTTAGGGCTGTGGGCGGAGCCTCACAGAAGCCCCACCCATTCCCATATATGGTCATATTCGGTGTGGTTTTAATGCATTTTTTTGTTTGTTTTTAAGAGAATTTTGGTTGGAAATTTCAGCATTTTGGGGAAATTTTGGAATTCCCACAAAAGGGCGGAGCCTTCACCAAAGCCCCGCCCACTCAACCTTTTTAGCTCAATTTTGGGTGTTTTTAATGGGATGTTTTTTATTTTTGGGGTAGAAATTCCAGGATTTTTGGGGGGAATTTTGGGAATTCAAACCAAGGGGCGGAGCCTGCACCGACACTCCGCCCACAGCCCCGCCCACTCAACATTTTTCGCTCAATTTTGGGTGTTTTTAATGGGATGTTTTTTATTTTTGGGGTAGAAATTCCAGGATTTTTGGGGGGAATTTTGGGAATTCAAACCAAGGGGCGGAGCCTGTGCCAAAGCTCCGCCCACAGCCCCACCCACCCCACATGTTTAGCTCAATTTTGGGTGTTTTTAATGGGATTTTTTTTTATTTTTGGGGTAGAAATTCCGGGATTTTTGGGGGGAATTTGGGGAATTCAGGCCCAGGGGCGGAGCCTGCGCCCAAGCTCCGCCCACAGGAGCTGTCGCTCGCGCCTGGCCCCGCCCAGGGCCCCGCGGTTCTCGGCCGCTCTCCGCGCCAGGTACGGGATCGTCACCTCGGGGGGACCCAGAGCCACCGATTTGTACACGGGGAGCCCCCCCAGGCCTGCAGGACACAGCTGGGGTCACTCAGGGGTCAGGGGTCACTCAGGGGTCACCCGGGGTCACTGTGGGGTCACCAGGGGTCACTCAGGGGTCACTTGGGGTCACCAGAGGTCACTCTGTGGTCACTCAGGGTCACTTTGGTCCCTTTGGTCCCTTTGGTCACCCATTGGTGTCACTTTTGTCCCTCTGTGTCACTCATTGGTCACTCATTGGTCACTCATTGGTCACTCAGGGTCCCCCATTGGTGTCACTATGGTCACTCTGTGGTCACCCATTGGTCACTCTTTGGTCACTCAGGGTCACCCATTGGTCCCTCTCTGGTCCCTCTCTGTCACCCTTTGGTCCCTTTGGTCCCTCTGTGTCACCCATTGGTCACTCACTGGTCACTCTGTGGTCACTCCATGGTCACTCTCTGGTCACTCATTTGTCACTCTGTGGTCACTCCATGGTCACTCTCTGGTCACTCTGGTCACTCAGGGTCCCCCATTGGTGTCACATTGGTCCCTCTGTGTCACTCATTGGTCACCCATTGGTCACTCTGTGGTCACTTTGGTCACTCATTGGTCACCCATTGGTCACTCAGGGTCCCCCATTGGTCACCCATTGGCGTCACTTTGGTCCCTCTGTGTCACTCCATGGTCACCCTTTGGTCCCTCTCTGGTCCCTTTGGTCACTCATTTGTCACCCATTGGTCACTCTGTGGTCACTTTGGTCCCTTTGGTGTCCCTTTGGTCCCTCTCTGTGTCACCCATTGGTCACTCATTGGTCACTCTGTGGTCACTCCATGGTCACTCTCTGGTCACTCTCTGGTCACTCAGGGTCCCCCATTGGTGTCCCTTTGGTCACCCATTGGTCACCCATTGGTCACCCATTGGTCACTCTGTGGTCACTTTGGTCACCCATTGGTCACCCATTGGTCACCCATTGGTCACTCTGTGGTCACTTTGGTCCCTTTTGTCCCTCTCTGTGTCACTCATTGGTCACCCATTGGTCACTCAGGGTCCCCCATTGGTCACCCATTGGTGTCCCTTTGGTCCCTCTGTCACTCATTGGTCCCTTTGGTCACTCATTGGTCACCCATTGGTCACCCATTGGTCACCCATTGGTCACTCTGTGGTCACTTTGGTCACTCATTGGTCACTCATTGGTCACTCCATGGTCACCCATTGGTCACCCATTGGTCACCCATTGGTCACCCTTTGGTCACTCATTGGTCACTCATTGGTCACTCATTGGTCACTCATTGGTCACCCATTGGTCACTCTGTGGTCACTTTGGTCACCCATTGGTCACCCTTTGGTCACTCATTGGTCACTCCATGGTCACCCATTGGTCACCCATTGGTCACCCTTTGGTCACTCATTGGTCACTCATTGGTCACCCATTGGTCACCCATTGGTCACTCATTGGTCACCCATTGGTCACCCATTGGTCACTCTGTGGTCACTCTGTGGTCACTTTGGTCCCTTTTGTCCCTCTCTGTGTCACTCACCCAGGGCCAGGCTCAGGTTCTCCCCCATCCCCTGCAGTTGCCCAAAGCAAACGGAGCCGGGTGGGACCCGGGACAGCCTGGGGGGGGGGGGGGGGGAGAATTTGGGGTCAAATCCGGCGATTTTGGGGCTTTTCCAAAATTCACCCCCAAATTACCCCAAAATCAACCCAAAAATTCACCCGAAATTAAGAAAATTTAATTAAAATTTAACTCTAAATTAAGCAAAATTTAACCCCCAAAATTAAGACGAAATTAGGCTAAAATTAACAGAATTTAATTAAAATTTAACTATAAATGAACCAAAAATTAACCCCAAAATAATTTTAAAATTTGGCAAAAATTTACCCAATTTTATTAAAAAATTAACCAAAATTTTTGGTAACAAACGAACCCCAAATGATTAAAAATTATTAAAAATTAATAAAAATTATTTAAAAATAATTAAAATTATTAAAAATTAATAAAAATTAATCAGAAATTAAAAAAAAATTACTCAAAATTCACCCAAAATTATAACAGAGATTAACCCAAATTAACCAAAAATTAACTAAAAATTAACAGCAAATTAGCCAAAATTAATAATTGCCCCAAAATTACCCCGGAATTCAGAAAAATTCACCAAAAATCACCAAAAAAATTAGAAAGAAATTTAAAAAAAAATTCACAAAACTTTCACAAAAAATTTTAAAAACTCACAAAAATCCCCAAATATCCCTAAAAAATTTTCCTAAAATTCCCATAGAAATCACAAAAAAAATCACCAAAAAATCCCTAAAAATACAAAAAAATTAAAGAAAAAAATCCTCAAAAATTTAAGAAAAAAAAATCACAAAAAAATAACGAAAAAATCACCAAAAATTGCAAAAATCACCAAAAAGATTCGCAAAAAATAATGAAAAACTCATTAAAAATTCACAAAAAATCACCAAAAAATCCCCAAATATCCCTAAAAAATCCTCCTAAAATTCCCATTGAAATCACAAAAAAATCATAAAAAATTACAAAAAAATACCAAAAAATTAAAGAAAAAAAAAAAAAATTAAAGAAAAAAAACCCACAAAAAATTAAGGAAAAATCCCAAAAAATGAACGAAAAAAATCACAAAAAATTACAAAAATCACCAAAAAAAAATCACAAAATATTAATGAAAAACAGATTAAAAATTCCCAAAAAAACACTAAAAAATCACCCAAAAATCACCAAAAAATCCCCCAAAAATTCCCAAAATTTCCCAAAAAAATTCCAAAAAATTCCCAATAAAAATGTTCATAAATCCTGATATAAATTGCCCCAAATTCGCCATTTTTGGCCCCATTCTCACCCCCTGAGAGCAGCCAGGGCCGAGTCCTCGTTGTGCGTGGCCACCATGAGCGAGAGGCGCGAGCGCGGCCGGGCCAGGGCGGACAGGAGGAGCTTCAGGCAACGATGGTAGCTGGGAGAGACCCAAAATCCCAGGAAATGAACCCAAAAATCAGCCAAAAATCAGCACAAAATTCACCCAGAAATCAGCAGGAAAACCACCCAGAAATGAGCGCAAAAATCACAGGAAATGAACCCAAAATTCACCCAGAAATCAGCACAAAATCACAGGAAATGAACCCAAAATTCACCCAGAAATCAGCACAAAATTCATTAAAAAATCAGCACAAAGTCACTGGAAATGAACCCAAAAATCAGCACAAAATTCACCCTGAAATCGGCACAAAATCACAGGAAATGAACCCAAAATTCAGCAGAAATCATCCCAAAATTCAGCCAAAAATCCCCCCAAAATTCGCCCAGAAATCAGCAGAAAATCACAGGAAATGAACCCAAAATTCAGCCCAAAATCACAGGAAATTAACCCAGAAATCAGCAGAAAATTCACCCAGAAATCAGCAGAAAATTCACCCAGAAATCAGCGCAAAAATCACAGGAAATGAACCCAAAATTTACCCAGAAATCAGCAGAAAATCACAGGAAATCAGCCCAAAATTCACCAAAAAATTCACCCAGAAATTGTCACAAAAATCACAGGAAATGAACCCAAACTTCAGCCAAAATTCTCCCAAAATTCACCCAGAAATCAGCAGAAAAACCACCCAGAAATGAGCGCAAAAATCACAGGAAATGAACCCAAAATTCAGCAGAAATTCACCCCAAAATTCAGCCAGAAATCAGCACAAAGTCACTGGAAATGAACCCAAAAATCAGCACAAAATTCACCCTGAAATCGGCACAAAATCACAGGAAATGAACCCAAAATTCAGCCAAAAATCCCCCCAAAATTCAGCCAAAAATCAGCACAAAATTCACCCAGAAATCACCAGAAAAACCACCCAGAAATGAGCGCAAAAATCACAGGAAATGAACCCAAAATTCAGCAAAAATTCACCCCAAAATTCATCAAAAAATCAGCAGAAAATCACTGGAAATGAACCCAAAAATCAGCAGAAATTCACCCCAAAATTCAGCCAGAAATCAGCAGAAAATCACAGGAAATGAACCAAAAATTCAGCCCAAAATTACAAAAAAATTCACCCTGAAATCGGCACAAAATTAATCCAGAAATCACCAGAAAAATCACCCAGAAATCAGCGCAAAAATCACAGGAAATGAACCCAAAATTCACCAAAAATTTCACCCAGAAATCGACACAAAATCACAGGAAATGAACCCAAAATTCACTCAGAAATCAGCACAAAAATCACAGGAAATGAACCCAAAATTCTGGCAAAAATTGGCACCAAATTCACCCAGAAATCAGCAGAAAATCACAGGAAATCAACCCAAAAATCACCAAAAAATTCACCCAGAAATCGACACAAAATCACAGGAAATGAACCCAAAATTCACCCAGAAATCAGCAGAAAATCACAGGAAATGAACCCAAAATTCAGCAGAAATTCACCAAAAATTCAGCTAGAAATCAGCAGAAAATCACAGGAAATGAACCCAAAATTCACCCCAAAATTCACCCAGAAATCAGCAAAAAATCAAAGGAAATGAACCCAAAATTCAGCCCAAAATTACCAAAAAATTCACCCTGAAATCGGCACAAAATTAATCCAGAAATCACCAGAAAAATCACCCAGAAATCAGCGCAAAAATCACAGGAAATGAACCCAAAATTCACCAAAAAATTCACCCAGAAATCGACACAAAATCACAGGAAATGAACCCAAAATTCACTCAGAAATCAGCACGAAATCACAGGAAATGAACCCAAAATTCAGCAGAAATTCAGCCCAAAATTCACCCAGAAATCAGCAGAAAATCACAGGAAATCAACCCAAAATTCACCAAAAAATTCACCCAGAAATCAGCAGAAAATCACAGGAAACGAACCCAAAATTCACTCAGAAATCAGCACAAAATCACAGGAAATGAACCCAAAATTCAGCAGAAATTCACCAAAAATTCCCCCCGAGCCGCCGCCCCTCCCCCACCTGGCCGAGGTCTCCTCAGGTGTGTCCCAGGTGGGGGAGGGGCAGCCCCGGGCCCGGGCCCGCCCCTGCTCCTGGGCCAGGTAAGCCCCGCGCACCAACTTCACCCCGCAGCTGAGGCCGGCCCCGCCCACCTGGGCCAGGTGAGCGCCCAGGGCGGCCTCGGTGTCCTGGGGAGGGGACAGGGGGGGACAGGTGAGCCCAGGTGGGACTAAAATACCCCCAGGTGCCCCCAGGTGTGCCCAGGTACCCCAAAATTTGCCCAGGTGTGTCTCCAGGTGTGCCCGGGTGTGCCCAGGTACCCCCCAGGTGAGCACCCAGGGAGGCCTCGGTGTCCTGGGGAGGGGACAAGGGGGGACAGGTGAGCCCAGGTGGGACCCAGGTGTGTCCCCAGGTGAGCCCAGGTGCCCCCCAGGTGTGCCCAGGTGGGACTAAAGTACCCCCAGGTGTGCCCAGGTGAGCGCCCAGGGTGGCCTAGGTGTCCTGGGGAGGGGACAAGGGGGGACAGGTGAGCCCAGGTGGGACTAAAATACCCCCAGGTGTGCCCAGGTACCCCAAAATGTGCCCAGGTGTGACTAAAGTACCCCCAGGTGTGCCCAGGTGAGCGCCCAGGGCGGCCTCGGTGTCCTGGGGAGGGGACAGGGGGGGACAGGTGAGCCCAGGTGGGACCCAGGTGTGACTAAAATACCCCCAGGTGTGCCCAGGTGCCCCCAGGTACCCCCCAGGTGGGACCCACGTACCCCAAAATGTGCCCAGCTGTGCCCAGGTCCCCCCAGGTGTGCCCAGGTGCCCCAAAATGTGCCCAGGTGAGCACCCAGGTGAGCCTCAGTGTCCTGGGGGGGAGACAGGTGTGACCCAGGTGTGCCCAGGTACCCCCCAGGTGTGCCCAGATGTGCCCAGGTGTGCCCCAGGTGTGACTAAAATACCCCCAGGTGTGCCCAGGTGAGCGCCCAGGGTGGCCTCGGTGTCCTGGGGAGGGGACAAGGTGGGACAGGTGAGCCCAGGTGTGACCCAGGTGTGCCCAGGTACCCCCCCAGCTGTGCCCCAGGTGTGACTAAAATACCCCCAGGTGTGACCCAGGTGTGTCCAGGTGTGCCCAGGTACCCCAAAATGTGCCCAGGTGTGACTCAGGTGCCCCCAGGTGTACCTCAGGTGAGCCCAGGTGAGCACCCACATGTGCCCAGGTACCCCCAGGTGAGCACCCACATGTGCCCAGGTACCCCAAAATGAGGCTCAGGTACCCCCCCAGCTGCCCCCAGGTGTGCCCAGGTGCCCCCAGGTACCACCCAGGCATGCCCAGGTGGGACTAAAATACCCCCAGGTGTGCCCAGGTGTGCCCAGGTACCCCCCAAGTGTGCTCAGGTGAGTCTCAGGTGTGACCCAGGCACCCCAAAATGTGGCTCAGGTGTGACTCAGTTGCCCTCAGGTGTGCCCAGGTACCCCCAGGTGTGTCCAGGTGTGTCTCAAGTGTGCCCAGATGTGCCCAGATGTGCCCAGGTGTGCCACTCACCCTCAGGTAGGCCTGCCAGGTGTGCCAGATGTGGGCTCGGGGCCCCTCCCGGTTGTGCCTCCACATCAGCCCCCAGGTGAGGCAGGTGAGGGCGGGGTTCAGGTGAGACATCTCAGCATCAACCAACACCCGAACGTCACGGGACACCGCGGCCTGGGGGGGACAGGTGTGCCCAGGTGTGCCCAGGTGTGCCCAGGTGTGCCCAGGTGTCCTTATCCCACTTTTCCCGCCATTTCCAGGTGTGCCCAGGTGTGCCCAGGTGTGTCCCAGGTGTGCCCAGGTGTGCCCAAGTGTCCTTGTCCCACTTTTCCCAACATTTCCAGGTGTCTCACGTGTGCCCCAGGTGTCCCCTGGTGTCCCCTTGTGTGCCCAGGTGTTCTTATCCCAATTTTCCTGCCATTTCCAGGTGTGTCCCAGGTGTCCCCAAGTGTGTCCCAGGTAGCCCCAGGTGTGTCCCAGGTGTCCCCAGGTGTGCCCAGCTGTGCCCAGCTGTGCCCAGGTGTCCTTGTCCCACTTTCCCCACCATTTCCAGGTGTCCCCAGGTGTCCCCAGGTGTCCCCAGGTGCCCCTGACCCGCCCTTGCCCACCTGGCCGAGCTCAGGTCACTCCCCTTAGCCCCTCCCACCTCCCCATAGCCCCTCCCCCCTCACCTGAGCCTCTCCCCCTTCACCTGAGCCCCTCCCCCTCACCTGTGCCACCCTCTCCAGTCTCCTCAGGCCCCTCCCCAGGTGCTCGTTCTCGGCCGGGCTGAGCCAGGTGAGCTCTGGCACCTGCTGGGAGGGGGCGTGGCCCAGAAAAAGGGGCGTGTTCGATGCAAAAGAGGCGTGGTTCGGGTAAAAAAAGGGCGTGGTTTGAGTAAAAATATGTGGTTTGGGTAAAAAGGGGGTGTGGTTTAGGTAAAAAAGGGGCGTGGTCAATAGCGGAGGGGTTACCTGGCCGCTCAACATGGCCGCCACCTCTTCTGGGTTAAGCCCCGCCCCTTCCGGCTCAGCCAATCGGAGTGAGATTTTCTCCTGGGGGGGTGTGGTCAGAGGGGGTGGCTCAGCTGAGAGGCCTCAGTGCCCCATAGAGGCCTCACCTGCCCCATAGAGGCCTCAGTGCCCCATAGATCCCAATCCTGCCCCACAGAGGCCTCAGTGCCCCATAGAGGCCTCACCTGCCCCATAAAGGCCTCACCTACCCCATAGAGGCCTCAGTGCCCCACAGAGGCCTCACCTGCCCCATAGAGGCCTCAGTGCCCCATAGATCCCAATCCTGCCCCATAGAGGCCTCACCTGCCCCACAGAGGCCTCAGTGCCCCATAGATCCCAATCCTACCCCAAAGATCCTCCCTACTCCATTGACCCCACACATCCCCCTGCCCCATAGACTCCACAGATCCCCACCCCACAGATCCCGCCCCACAGACCCTGCCCTATAGATACCACCCCACAGATCCCCCATAGACCCCACAGACCCCACCCCACAGGTCCCCCCTGCCCCACAGCTCCCCGTGCCCCACTCACGCAGAGCCGCTGGCTCAGCAGCGCCGTCACCTTGAGCTGCATGGCGGGCTCGGGGCCCGAGGCAGCCGCCAGCCCCACACACTGCAGGGCTGCCCCACAGTTCTGCTCAAACCAGGCCTCGCTGCCCCACACGGGACCCCAAAAACATCAGTGACCCCTAAAGGGACCCTAAAACCCCATCAGTGACCCCAAAACCCCATCAGTGACCCCAGAACTGCCCCATAAGTGACCCCAAAGTGACCCTAAAACCCCATCAGTGACCCCAGAACTGACCCGTAAGTGACCCCCATACCTTATAAGTGACCCACAAGTGACTCCAGACCCACAAGAATCCCATAAGTGACCCCACGACTCCATAAATGGCCCACAAGTGACCCTAAAACCCCATTAGTGACCCACAAGTGACCCCCAAAACCCCATTAGTAACCCCAGAACTGATCCATAAGTGACCCCCACACCCCATAAGTGACCCACAGGTGACCCCAGGACACCATTAGTAACCCTAAAACCCTGTTAAGTGACCCTAAAACCCCATAAATGACGCTAAAACCCCACAAGTGACCCCAACTCACCCCTCTCCATCGGGTCCCTCACCCTCGATGGGCAGGGCCAGCAATGGCCGCAGGCCACGAGCCCGGAGCCGCTGGCCCAGCTCCTGCACGGCCGCCGGGCTCCGGCCGACCGCAAACTGTCCCCAAAGGGACACAGAGAGAAGGGCCCGCCATAGGCGGGCACCCAGAACCCGGCGGGACGCCCGCAGGAACTGTGGGGAATGGAGGGAGGTTGGGGTGGGATGGGGAGAAAATGGTGGGGGAGCGTGAGGGGAGAAAATGGAGGGTGAGCGTGAGGGGAGGGAAAGGGCAGGAAAGTGTGAGGGGAGAAAATGGTCGCAGAGTGTGAGGGGGAAAATGAAGGGAAAATGTGAGGGGAGAAAAGGGCAGAAAAGTGTGAGAGGAGGAAATGGAGGGGGAGCATGAGGGGAGAAAATGGAAGGCAAGCGTGAGGGGAGGGAAAGGGCGGGAAAGTGTGAGGGGAGAAAATGGTCGCCAAGTGTGAGGGGGAAAATGAAGGGAAAATGAAGGGAAAAAGGGGGAAAAAGGGCAAGAAAGTGTGAGGGGAGGAAATGGTGGGGGAGTGTGAGGGGAGAAAATGGAGGGCGAGTGTGAGGGGAGGGAAAGGGCAGGAAAGTGTGAGGGGAGGAAATGGTGGGGGAGTGTGAGGGGAGGAAATGGAGGGAAAGTGTGAGGGGAAGGAAATGGAGGGAGAACGTGAGAGGAGAAAAGGGCAAGAAAGTGTGAGGGGAGAAAATGGTCGCGGAGTGTGAGGGGGAAAATGAAGGGAAAATGTGAGGGGAGGAAATGGTGGGTGAGTGTGAGGGGAGAAAATGGAGGGAGAGTGTGAGGGGAGGGAAAGGGCGGGAAAGTGTGAAGGGAGAAAATGGAGGGAAACTGTGAAGGGAGAAAAGGGCAAGAAAGTGTGGGGGGAGAAAATGGAGGGGGAGTGTGAGGGGGGAAATGAAGGGAAAATGTGGGGTGAGGAAATGGTGGGAAAGTGTGAGGGGAGGAAATGAAGGGAGAGTGTGAGGGGAGAAAGGGTGGGAAAGAGTGAGGGGAGAAAATGGTGGGTGAATATGAGAGGAGGAAATGGAGGGGGAGTGTGAGGGGAGAAAATGGAGGGGGAGTGTGAGGGGAGGAAATGGTGGGAAAATGTGAGGGGAGGAAATGATGGGAAACAGTGAGGGGACGGGGAAGAAAGAAAGCCCTGAAGGGACAAAAAGGCCTGATCCCTGAGGGAAGAAAATGAGGGGAGCCAGGACAAAAGGGATTCCCTACTTTCCCCTCAGAACTGCTCCTGAAGGACATAGCCCAGGACCCGCCATGACTGTGAGGAGCAGGGGTGAATTTTGGGGTTCACTTATGGGGTTTAGGAGCAGGTTATGGGGCAGAGACTAGGGATGGGTGTGGATATTTAGGAGTCACTTATGGGGCTGGGAAGGGGTTGGGGGGTAATTTGTGGAATTTGGGGGGCTTCTATGGGGCAAGGGAAGGATTTGGAGGTCACTTCTGGGGCAGTTTGTGAGGGCAGAAAATGGTGGGAAGCCCTGAAGGTGCCTCTGTGTGGTTATGGGGGAGGGTCTCTATGGGTCAGGGGTCTCTAATTGGGGTGGGGGGGGGTCCCCATTTTTGGGGAGGGGGTCTCACCACCTCGGGGTCCTGCTGCAGCCGGGGGTGGGAGCAGAGGGCGAACACCAGCAGGCCCCGGAGCAGCTCCCACCACCCCAGGACCGCCAGGGCCCGGCCCTCCCTCACCATCACTTCCACCTGCAGCTGCAATGGCGACCCCTCCCCACCTTCTGAGCCCTCCTGCCCCACAGATCCCCCCATAGACCCCTCCTTCCCCACGGATTTACTTCCAGACTTCTCCTGCCCCATAGATCTTCTCTGCTCCATGGATCTCCACAGGGACCCTCTCCAACCTTTGGTCCCTCCCTGCCCCATAGATCGATCCCCAGAGTGCCCCTGCCCCATAGATCCCCCCAAAAATCTACACAAGGACCTCCCCTGCCCCATAGTTCCCCCCATAGACCCCCCCAGGGACCTCCCCTGCCCCACAGATCCCCCCAAAAATCCCCCCAGGGACTTCCCCTGCCCCATAGATCTCCACAGGGACCCCCCCTGCCCCATAGATCTCCACAAGGACCCCCCCTGCCCCACAGATCTCCACAGGGACCCCCCCTGCCCCATAGATCTCCGCAAGGACCCCCCCTGCCCCATGGCAGCACCAGGAGGACCCTGAGGGAGGTGGGGCAGGGATGAATTTATCCCCCAGTCTCCCCCCGAGTCACTCATTAACGGGGTTAATTAGTGAGGGATTAATAAGGGGCAAAGCCGCCCCTCCCCCAGCCTTGTCACTCATTAACGAGGGTTTTTTTAATGAGTAATTAATGGCTGAATGATTTTTGGGGCACCGTTATGGGGCAGGGTGAATCCCCTTGTTGATCATTAACCAGAGCTGATTAATTAATTGTTTTAAGTAATTAATTAATGTTTTTGCCTTTCAATTAATTCATCAAAATGGGGAGTTGTGGGGCAGGTTATGGGGCAGGGGACACCCCCTTGCTGCTCATTAATAAATTGTAAATTACTAAGTAATAATTGAATTAATTCACAATTTTATCAGTCCATTAATTAATTTTAATAAAATGGGGCAGAACAATGGGGCAGAACCTCTGGGGCAAGTTACAAGGCAGGGGACATCATTAATTAATGAGGGATAATGATTTATTTAAGGATTTTAAGTCATTATTTTATTAAAATTAAAAGTTGTGGGGCAGAATCAGTGGGTCACACTGAGGGGACAAAATGGAGGGAAGCTGTGAGGGGAGAAAATGGACGGAAGCCGTGAGGGGACAAAATCAAGGGAAGCTGTGAGGGGTCAAAATGGTGGAAAGCTGAGGGGAGAAAATGGAGGGAAGCTGTGAGGGGACAAAATGGAGGGAAGCTGTGAAGGGAGAAAGTGAAGGGAAACCGTGAGAGGAAGGAGTGGTAAGGCAGCCATGAGAGGAAAAAGTGAAGGGAAGCCATGAGGGACAAAATGGCAGGAAATTGTGAGGGGACACGGAGAAAAGGAAGTCATGAGGGGACAAAATGGTGGGAGCCATGAGGGGACAAGAAGGGAAGCCATGAGGGGAGAAAATGGTGGGAAATTGTGATAAGAAAAAAACGGAGATAAAGTGTGAGGGGAGAGGGAGAAGGGAAGCCATGAGGGGAGAAAATGGAGGGAAGCTGTGAGGGGACAAAATGGCGGAAAGCTGAGGGGAGAAAATGGAGGGAAGGTGTGAGGGGACAAAATGGAGAGAGGCTGTGAGGGGAGAAAATGGAGGGAAGCTGTGAGGGGAGGGAGTGGTAAGGCAGCCATGAGAGGACAAAGTGAAGGGAAGCCATGAGGGACAAAATAGAAAATTGTGAGGGGACAGGGAGAAAGGGAAGCCATGAGGGGAGAAAATGGTGGGAACCATGAGGGGACAAGAAGGGAAGCCATGAGGGGAGAAAATGATGGGAAACCGTGAAGGGACAAGAAGATGGGGCCGCCATGAGGGGAGAAAACAATGGGAAATTGTGAGGGGAGAAAATGGTGGGAAGCCATGAAGGGACAAAATGGCGGGAAATTGTGAGAGAACAAGGAGAAGGGAAGCCATGAGGGACAAAATGGAGGGAAGCTGTGAGGGGACAAAATGGAGGGAAGCTGTGAGGGGACAAAATGTTGGAAAGCTGAGGGGAGAAAATGGAGGGAAGGTGTGAGGGGACAAAATGGCAGGAAGCCATGAAGGGACAAAATGGAAAATTGTGAGGGGACAGGGAGAAAGGGAAGCCATGAGGGGAGAAAATGGCAGGAAATTGTGATAAGAAAAAATGAAGATAAAGTGTGAGGGGAGGGCGAGAAGGGAAGCCATGAGAGGACAAAATGGAGGGAAGCTGTGAGGGGAGAGGATGAAGAAGATGGGGAAAGGGGTAGCCATGAGGGAACAGAGTGAAGAAAAACCATGAAAGGAGTAATAAAAGGATGGGGTGAAGGGAAGCCATGATGGGAGATAAAGGCGGGAAAACGCGAGGGGGAGAAAAAAGGTGGGAAAATATGAGGGGACAAAAAGGCAGGAAAATGTGAGGGAAGAAAAAGGAAGGAAAATGTGAGGGGAAAAAAGGCGGGAAAACGTGAGGGGATAAATGGTGGGAAAGCGTGAGGGGAGAAAAGAGGCGGGAAAACGTGAGGGGGAAAAATGGTGGGAAAACGTGAGGGGGGAAAAAAGGCGGGAAAACGTGAGGGGAGAAATGGTGGGAAAACGTGAGGGGAAAAAAAGGAAAACGGGAAGGGGAGAAAAAAGGCGGGAAAAAGGGGAAGAAAAAAGGCGGGAAAACGTGAGGGGAGAAGCTTTGGGGTCACTTATGGGGCAGAGCGAGGATCTATGGGGCAGCCCCTACTCCGCCCCTCATTACCACATTAATTAACACCTCATTAACACGCTCTTGAATAATTCATTTATTCATTTGCACCAGCAGGACCCTCGATGGAACAGGTGAGGGATCTATGGGGCAGGTGAGGGATCTATGGGGCAGGTGAGGGATTTATGGGGCAGGTAATGGATCCATGGGGCAGGTGAGGGTTCTATGGGGCAGGTGAGACTCAGTAGTTGCCGCGCTCCTGCCGGAAGCCGCCGCGCCTCAGGTACCCGTCGCCCTTGCGGTAGCCGCCATCTTTCTGATCTGGAGGGAGGGACGGACGGGTGAGAGCGGGGCTGGGGGGCTCAGGTGTGTCCCAGGTGTCCCCTCAGGTGTCCCTCAGGTGTGCCCAAGTGTACCCCAGCCACTTCCATCTTCCCCCAGGTGTGTAACTGAGTGACCTAGGTGTGCCCCAGGGGTATCCAGGTGTGCCCCCAGGGGTATCCAGATGTGCCCCAGGTGTATCCAGGTGTGTTCAGGTGTGCCCCAGGGTTATCCAGATGTGCCCCAGGTGTGCCCAGATGTGCCCCAGGTGTATCCAGATGCACCCAGGTGTGCCCAGATGTGCCCCAGGTGTATCCAGATGCGCCCAGGTGCCCCCCAGGTGTATCCAGAAGTGCCCCAGGTGTATCCAGGTGCCCCCAGGTGTATCCCAGGGGTCTCCAGCTGTGCCCCAGGTGTATCCAGATGCCCCCAGCTGTACCCCAGGGGTCTCCAGCTGTGCCCCAGGTGTCTCCAGATGTGCCCAGGTGCATCCCGGTGTGTTCAGGTGTGTCCCAGGTGTCTCCAGCTGTGCCCCAGGCGTCTCCCTCCGCCCCCCCCCTGCCCCCCGGCGCGTCCAGCTGTGCCCCAGCTGTGCCCCAGCTGTGCCCACCTCTGAAGTAGCCCCCGTAGGCTCCCTGCCTCTGGTCCAGCACCCGCTCGTTGTTCTCCACCAGGTTCCCCAACTTCTCGGCCAACTGCAGCGCCAGGTTCTGCGTGGCCGTGGGCTCCGTCCTGTGCATCATCACCGTGGCCGTGGGCTGGTCCAGAGAGGCCTAAAGGGGGGCACAGGTGACAGCCTAAAAGGACCAGAACTGCCCCAAAAGGCTCCAAAACCGCCCCAAAAGGCTCCAAAACCGCCCCAAACTGCCCCAAATGGAGCAAAGTGGACCCAAAACTGCCCCAAAAGGCTCCAAAACCGCCCCAAATGGCTCCAAGAGGACCAAAACTGAGCCAAAACTGCCCCAAAAGGCTCCAGAACTGACCCACATGGACCAAAATTGACCCAGAACTGCCCCTAAAACTGCCCCAAATTGACCCAGAACTGCCCCAAAAGGCTCCAAAACTGCCCCAAAACTTCCCCAAAATCCCTGAAATTGGCCACAAATCGCCCCCTCAGCTGAGGTCACACCTGTCCCCAGCTGTCCCCAGGTGTGTCCCCAGGTGTGTCCCCAGGTATCCCCAGCTGTCCCCAGGTGTGTCCCCAGCTGTCCCCAGGTATGTCCCCAGCTGTGTCCCCAGGTATCCCCAATGTCCCCAGCTGTCCCCAGGTGTGTCCCCAGGTATCCCCAGGTGTGTCCCCAGGTGTCCCCAGCTGTCCCAGGTGTGTCCCCAGGTGTGTCCCCAGGTGTTCCCAGCTGTCCCAGGTGTGTCCCCAGCTGTGTCCCCAGCTGTGTCCCCAGCTGTGTCCCCAGCTGTCCCCAGGTGTGTCCCCAGTGTCCCCAGGTATCCCCAGGTGTGTCCCCAGGTGTGTCCCCAGTGTCCCCAGGTATTCCCAGGTGTGTCCCCAGGTATCCCCAGGTGTGTCCCCAGCTGTCCCCAGGTGTGTCCCCAATGTCCCCAGGTATTCCCAGGTGTCCCAGGTGTGTCCCCAGGTATCCCCAGGTGTGTCCCCAGGTGTGTCCCCAGGTATCCCAGGTGTGTCCCCAGCTGTGTCCCCAGCTGTCCCCAGGTGTGTCCCCAATGTCCCCAGGTATCCCCAGCTGTCCCAGGTGTGTCCCCAGGTGTGTCCCCAGGTGTCCCCAGTGTCCCTCACCATCAGCTCCTCGTTGATGATCATTTTGCTGATGATTCCGTGCACCGTGGGCAGGTCCAGCTCAAACATGGCCGCCAGCGTCTCCATGCTGGAAAATCCAGATTTCATCGCTTTTTAACCCAAAATTTGCTTTTTTTTTCCCCATCAAAATTGCCAATTTTTAAACTTCAAAAATTGTATTTTTTTTTTCCTTTTTAATTACAAAAATATATACTTGAAAATCCCGTTTTTAACATCAAAATTCACCATTTTTAGACTAAAAATTTGCCATTTTTTAACCTCAAAATTTACTTATTCTAACTTCAAAATTCACCATTTTTAGACTAAAAATATGCAATTTTTAAACCTCAAAATTTACATATTCTTACCTCAAAATTCACCATTTTTAGACTAAAAATGTGCCATTTTTTAAACCTCAAAATTTACATATTCTTACTTCAAAATTCACCATTTTTAAACCTCAAAATTTACTTATTCTAACTTCAAAATTCACCATTTTTAGACTAAAAAATTTGCCATTTTTTAAACCTCAAAATTTACATATTGTTACCTCAAAATTCACCATTTTTAGACTAAATATATACAATTTTTAAACCTCAAAATTTACATATTCTTACCTCAAAATTCACCATTTTTAGACTAAAAATTTGCCATTTTTTAAACCTCAAAATTCACGAACTTTTAGCTCAAAAATTCACCATTTTTCACCTTAAAATTCTCAATTTTTTAATCTCAAAACTTCACAATTTTTACCTTAAAATTCACAAATTTTTAGCTCAAAAGTCTTAAATCTTTACCTCAAGATTCACCGATTTTCCCCTCAAAATTCCTAATTTTCAACCTCGACATTTACAATTTCTTAGCTCAAAAATTCACAATTTTCCCTACTAATTCCACAACTTTTAGCCTAAAAATTCACCTTTTTTTTTACCTTAAAAATCACCAGTTTTTTATCACAAAATCCATATTTTAACCTCAAAATTTCACAATTTTTTATCTCAAAAATTCACATTTTTTACCTCAAAAATTCACAATTTTCCCCTCAAAAATTCAAAAAATTTTCCTTTAAAATTCCCCATTTTTTATCTCAAAAATTCACATTTTTTACCTCAAAATATCACAATTTTCCCCGCCAAAATTCAAAAAATTTTCCTTTAAAATTCCCCATTTTTTATCTCAAAAATTCACATTTTTTACCTCAAAATATCACAATTTTCCCCTCAAAAATTCAAAAAATTTTCCTTTAAATCCCCCATTTTTTATCTCAAAAATTCACATTTTTTACCTCAAAAATTCAAATTTTTCCCCTCCAAAATTCAAAAAATTTTCCTTTAAAATCCCCCATTTTTTATCTCATAAATTCACATTTTTTTACCTCAAAAATTCACAATTTTCCCCTCAAAAATTAAAAAAAAATTCCTTTAAAATTCCCAATTTTTTATCTCAAAAAGTCACATTTTTTACCTCCAAAATTCACAATTTTTACCTCAAAAATTCCCAATTTTTTCCTTTAAAATTCCCCATTTTTTATCTCAAAAATTCACATTTTTTACCTCAAAATACCACAATTTTCCCCTCAAAAATTTAAAAAAAATTCCTTTAAAATTCCCAATTTTTTATCTCATAAATTCACATTTTTTATCTCAAAAATTAAAAAAAAATTCCTTTAAAATTCCCGATTTTTTATCTCAAAAAAATCAGATTTTTTTCCTCAAAATATCACAATTTTCCTCTCAAAAATTCAAAAAAATTCCTTTAAAATTCCCAATTTTTTATCTCAAAAATTCACATTTTTTACCTCAAAAATTCCCAATTTTTACCTCAAAAATTCCCAATTTTTTCCTTTAAAATCCCCCATTTTTTACCTCAAAAATTCAAATTTTTCCCCTCCAAAATTCAAAAAATTTTCCTTTAAAATCCCCCATTTTTTATCTCATAAATTCACATTTTTTACCTCAAAAATTGACAATTTTCCCCTCAAAAATTAAAAAAAAATTCCTTTAAAATTCCCAATTTTTTATCTCATAAATTCACAATTTTCCCCTCAAAAATTAAAAAAAAATTCCTTTAAAATTCCCAATTTTTTATCTCAAAAATTCACATTTTTTACCTCCAAAATTCACAATTTTTACCTCAAAAATTCCCAATTTTTTCCTTTAAAATTCCCCATTTTTTATCTCAAAAATTCACATTTTTTACCTCAAAATACCACAATTTTCCCCTCAAAAATTTAAAAAAAATTCCTTTAAAATTCCCAATTTTTTATCTCATAAATTCACATTTTTTACCTCAAAAATTAAAAAAAAATTCCTTTAAAATTCCCGATTTTTTATCTCAAAAAAATCAGATTTTTTACCTCAAAATATCACAATTTTCCTCTCAAAAATTCAAAAAAATTCCTTTAAAATTCCCAATTTTTTATCTCAAAAATTCACATTTTTTACCTCAAAAATTCCCAATTTTTACCTCAAAAATTCCCAATTTTTTCCTTTAAAATCCCCCATTTTTTATCTCAAAAATTCACAATTTTCCCCTCAAAAATTCAAAAAAATTTCCTTTAAAATTCCCCGTTTTTATCTCATAAATTCACATTTTTTACCTCAAAATACCACAATTTTCCCCTCAAAAATTAAAAAAAAAATTCCTTTAAAATTCCCCATTTTTATCTCATAAATTCACTTTTTTTACCTCAAAAATTCACATTTTTTACCTCAAAAATTCACAATTTTTTCCTTTAAAATCCCCCATTTTTTATCTCATAAATTCACATTTTTACCTCAAAAATTCAAATTTTTCCCCTCCAAAATTAAAAAAAATTTCCTTTAAAATTCCCCCTTTCTAATCTCAAAAATTCACATTTTTTACCTCAAAATATCACAATTTTCCCCGCCAAAATTCAAAATTTTTTCCTTTAAAATTCCCCATTCTTTATCTCAAAAATTCACATTTTTTACCTCAAAATATCACAATTTTCCCCGCCAAAATTCAAAATTTTTTCCTTTAAAATTCCCCATTCTTTATCTCAAAAATTCACAATTTTCCCCTCAAAAATTCAAAAAAAAATTCCTTTAAAATTCCCCATTTTTATCTCATAAATTCACTTTTTTTACCTCAAAAATTCACAATTTTTTCCTTTAAAATCCCCCATTTTTTATCTCATAAATTCACATTTTTTACCTCAAAAATTAAAAAAAAATTCCTTTAAAATTCCCAATTTTTTATCTCAAAAATTCACATTTTTTACCTCCAAAATTCACAATTTTTTCCTTTAAAATTCCCCATTTTTTGTCTCAAAAATTCCCATTTTTGGAGATATCAAAATCCTCCATTTTGGACCCAAAATCGCCGTTTTTTGCCCCAAAATCTGCCTCACCTGATGGAGTCGTAGACGCTGCTGTAGGTGAACAGGTACGTGCGGAGCGACTCCTCCTGGATCTTCCTGGGGAGGGACAGGGGGGTCACACCTGGGAAACCCCAAAATTCTCCTTTCCTGACCCAAAATGACCCAAAATGGCTGAAAATGGCCCCCAAATGGCTCCAAAATGGCAGAAAATTGCACCAAAATGGCCCCAAAATGGCTGAAAATGGCCCCAAAATGGCCGAAAATGGCCCAAAGTGGCTCTAAAATGGCTGAAAATGGCCCCAAAATGGCCGAAAATGGCGGAAAATGGCCCCAAAGTGGCGCCAAAATGGCTGAAAACGGGCCCAAAATGGCGGAAAATGGCCCCAAAATGGCTCCAAAATGGCCCTAAAATGGCTGAAAATGGGCCCAAAATGGCCCCAAAGTGGCCCCAAAATGGCTGAAAATGGCCCCAAAATGGCCCAAAATGGCGGAAAATGGCCCCAAAATGGCTCCAAAATGGCCCTAAAATGGCTGAAAATGGCCCTAAAATGGCTGAAAATGGCCCCAAAATGGCCGAAATGGCGGAAAATTGCCCCAAAATGGCTGAAAATGGCTCCAAAATGGCCCCAAAATGGCTGAAAATGGCCTCAAAGTGGCCCCAAAATGGCTGAAAATGGCCTCAAAGTGGCCCCAAAATGGCCGAAAATGGCCCAAAGTGGCCCCAAAATGGCCCTAAAATGACCCGAAAATCCCACTCAAAATCGCCAAAAATCACCCAAAAATCCCACTCAAAATTGCCCAAAATCCTCCCAAAATTGCCCAAAATCCTCAAATTTCATTTCCTGGCCACACCTGAGCCCGAGTGAGCCTCACCTGGGCACCTCAAATCCTCATTTCCTACCCTAAAATTACCTTAAAATCACCCAAAAAACGCTCAAAAATCACCCAAAAATCCCACTCAAAACCCTCAAAAATCACCCCAAATTGCCGAAAATGGCCCAAAATGGCCCAAAATTGCCCAAACTCGCGGGTTTTGGGGCTCACCTGACGAGCATGGCGCGCACCTGGTCGGCCTCAGGGAACAGGTCCCAGACTTTGAACCTCCCCAAATGCCCCAAAATCACCCAAAAATTACCCAAAAATCGCCCAAAAATCACCCAAAAATAGGCCAAAATCAGCCAAAATGACCCAAAATTGCCCAAAATCCCCAATTTTTTTTATCTCTGCCCAGGTAGGACTGACCTGAGCCTCACCTGGGCACCTCAAATCCCTCCCAAAATCACCCAAAATGCCCCTAAAACCCCTCAAAAATCCAACAAAAAATCGCCAAAAAATCCCCCCAAAATCCCCCAAAATTGTCGAAAATTGCTAAAAATCGCCCAAAATTGCCCAAAATCCCCAAATTTCATTTCCTGGCCACACCTGAGCCCGAGTGAGCCTCACCTGGGCACCTCAAATCCCTCCCAAAATCGCCCAAAATGCCCCTAAAAACCCTCAAAAATCCCCCAAAAATCGCCAAAAATGACCCAAAAATCCCTCAAAAATCCACCTCAAACCCCTCAAAAATCGCCCAAAATTGCCCAAAATCCCCAAATTTTCATACCTGGCCATATCTGAGCCTAAGTGAACCTCACCTGGGCACCTGAAATCCTCATTTTCTACCCTAAAATTACCTTAAAATCACCCAAAAAACGCTCAAAAATCACCCAAAAATCCCACAAAAAATTGCCAAAATTCACCCAAAATTGCCGAAAATCGCCCAAAATGGCCCAAACTGGCCCAAACTCGCGGGTTTTGGGGCTCACCTGACGAGCATGGCGCGCACCTGGTCGGCCTCGGGGAACAGGTCCCAGACTTTGAACCTCCCCAAATGCCCCAAAATCACCCAAAAATTACCCAAAAATCGCCCAAAAATCACCCAAAAATAGGCCAAAATCAGCCAAAATGACCCAAAATTGCCCAAAATCCCCAATTTTTTTTATCTCTGCCCAGGTAGGACTGACCTGAGCCTCACCTGGGCACCTCAAATCCCTCCCAAAATCACCCAAAATGCCCCTAAAACCCCTCAAAAATCCAACAAAAAATCGCCAAAAAATCCCCCCAAAATCCCCCAAAATTGTCGAAAATTGCTAAAAATCGCCCAAAATTGCCCAAAATCCCCAAATTTCATTTCCTGGCCACACCTGAGCCCGAGTGAGCCTCACCTGGGCACCTCAAATCCCTCCCAAAATCGCCCAAAATGCCCCTAAAAACCCTCAAAAATCCCACTCAAAATCCCCAAAAATCCCCCAAAAATCCCCCAAAAATCACCCAAAATTGCCGAAAATGGCCCAAAATTGCCCAAACTGGCGGGTTTTGGGGCTCACCTGACGAGCATGGCGCGCACCTGGTCGGCCTCGGGGAACAGGTCCCAGACTTTGCCGTTCATTTTCTCGTTGACCACGAAGCGATGGCAGCGGCGCCAGTCCCCCGTCTTCATGGCCTTGGAGGCGGCCACCACGTGCTCCCGCATGGACTCGGGGGGACCTGGTCGGGGGACAACATTTTGGGGTGAAAAACGGCGGTTTTGGGCAAAAAATCCCCGAGTTTTGGGTAAAAAAATGGAGTTTTTGGGGTTGGAAATGGGGATTTTGGAGGGCACAAAATGGCGGCAGCTCCAAGGGGGTCACAAAATGGCGGCAGCTCCAAGGTCCAGCATGGACTTGGCGGGATCTGGTTGGGTGACAACATTTTGGGGTGAAAAATGGCGATTTTGGACAAAAAATCCCCGAGTTTTCGGGAAAAAAATGGAGTTTTTGGGGTTAAAAATGGAATTTTTGTGCTTGGAAATGGGGATTTTGGAGGGCACAAAATGGTGGCACCACGTGCTCCCGCATGGACTCGGGGGGACCTGGTCGGGGGACAACATTTTGGGGTGAAAAACGGCGGTTTTGGGCAAAAAATCCCCGAGTTTTGGGTAAAAAATTGGAATTTTTGGGGGTAAAAATGGAATTTTTTGGGTTAAAATGGGGATTTTGGAGGGCACAAAATGGCGGCAGCTCCAAGGTCCAGGATGGACTCAGGGGGAGCTGGTGAGGGGACAACGGTTTGGGGTGAAAAACGGCGATTTTGGGCAAAAAAACCCCTGAGTTTTGGGTAAAAAAATGGAGTTTTTGGGGTTGGAAATGGGGTTTGTGGAGGGCACAAAATGGTGGCACCTCCAAGGTCCAGGATGGACTGAGATGGACCCGGTTGGGTGACAAAATTTTGGGGTGAAAAACGGCGGTTTTGGGCAAAATATCCCCGAGTTTTGGGTAAAAAATGGAGTTTTTGGGGTTAAAAATGGAATTTTTGGGGTTGGAAATGGGGATTTTGTGGAGGGCACAAAATGGCGGCAGCTCCAAGGTCCAGGATGGACTCAGGGGGAGCTGGGACAGGTGAGACACAGGTGGGGAAAAGTGAAGAAGTTTTGGGGTGAAAAACGCCAATTTTGGGCAAAAAATCCTCATTTTGGTTGAAAAGCCAAGATTTTGGTGTGAGGAACATCAAGAAGATCCAGAACCGCCATTTTAGGAGATAAAGGAACCAAACCAAGACTGAATTAAGGTAATTATGGACCTCAGAACCCAATTTTGGACCTCAAAACCCCCAAATTTTGGTCTGAGGAACATCAAGAAGTTCTCAAACCACCATTTTAGGAGATAGAAGAACCAAACCAAGACTGAATTAAGGTAATTATGGACCTCAGAACCCAATTTTGGACCTCAAAACCCCCAAATTTTGGGGTCAAAAACCCCATCCATGGTCTAGAGGAACATCAAGAAGATCTAAAACCTCCATTTTAAGAGATAAAAGAACCAAACCAAGACTGACCTAAGGTAATTATGGACCTCAAGAAGCCAATTTTGGGTCCAAATTTCCAAATTTTGGTTAAAAATCCCAATTTTGGTCTGAGGAACATCAAGAAGTTCTCAAACCTCCATTTTAGGAGATAAAGGAACCAAACCAAGACTGAATTAAGGTAATTATGGACCTCAGAACCCAATTTTGGACCTCAAAACCCCCAAATTTTGGTGTGAGGAACATCAAGAAGTTCTCAAACCTCCATTTTAGGAGATAGAAGAACCAAACCAAAACTTATTCAAGGTAATTATGGACCTCAAAACCCCAAATCTCAACCCCAAACCTCCAAATTTTGGGTCGAAAACTCCATCCATGGTCTGAGGAACATCAAGAAGATCCAGAACCGCCATTTTAGGAGATAAAGGAACCAAACCAAGACCGACCTAAGGTAATTATGGACCTCAAGAATTCCATTTTGGGTCAAAATCCTCAAATTTTGGGTCAAAACCCCCAAATCTTTGGTCAAAAACCCCATCCATGGTCTAGAGGAACATCAAGAAGTTCTAAACCCTCCATTTTAGGAGATACAGCAACCAAACCAAAACTTATTCAAGGTAATTATGGACCTCCAAACCCCAAATCTCAACCCCAAACCTCCAAATCTTGGGTCCTCCTCTCCATCCATGGTCTGAGGAACATCAAGAAGTTCTAAACCCTCCATTTTAAGACCAAGACTGACCTAAGGTAATTATGGACCTCAGAACCCAATTTCAGACCTTGAAACCCCCAAATTTTGGGTCCTCCTCCCCATCCATGGTCTGAGGAACATCAAGAAGTTCTCAAACCTCCATTTTAGGAGATAAAGGAACCAAACCAAGACCGACCTAAGGTAATTATGGACCTCAGGAACCCAAATTCAGACCTCAAAACCCTGAAATTTTGGGTCAAAAACCCCAAATTTTGGGGTCAAAAACCCCATCCATGATCTGAGGAACATCAAGAAGATCCAGAACCTCCATTTTAGGAGATAAAGGAACCAAACCAAGACTGAATTAAGGTAATTATGGACCTCAAGAAGCCAATTTTGGGTCCAAATCTTGAAATTTTGGTTAAAAACCCCAATTTTGGTCTGAGGAACATCAAGAAGTTCTCAAACCTCCATTTTAGGAGATACAGCAACCAAACCAAGACTGAATTAAGGTAATTATGGACCTCCAAACCCCAAATCTCAACCCCAAACCCCCGAATTTTGTGCCGAAACCCCCCGAATTTCCGCTCCCGCCCCGTACCCAGCAGCGGCTGCCTCTCGCCCACGCGCAGCTGGTGGTGGAACTGCTTGCTGATCATCCTCCGGCGGGCGTCGAACTCGTGCGCCGCCATGTAGGGGATCTCCAGCAGCATGGCGGCCACCAGGTAGACGCACTCGAGGAGCTCCAGGTTGACGTGCATGTGGAAGGGCACCTGGCGCCTCTTCTCCACCTTCTCCTGCTCCGCGTTCCTCTCCTGGAGGCTCCTGAGCAGGAGGCCCTGGCCCAGGAGCTCCTTGGCGCGGCCGGAGCTCTGGATGTCCAGCAGGGCGTTGTGGGCGTCCTTGATCAGGCCCTGGCGGAAGGCGCAGATGCCCAGCTGGACCATGGTGCGGTTGTAGAGGATCTGGAAAGGGGAGAGGACGAGGTCAAGGGGGGGTTTGGGGTGAGAAATGGGAGATTTGGGTAAAAAAATTTAAAAAAAAATAATATTGGGTGGGTGGAAGTTTTGGAGGGGACAAAATGGTGGAAACTCCAAGGTTCAGGAGGGAATCAGGGGGAGCTGGGACAGGTGAGACACAGGTCAGACACAGGTGGGAGACCTGGGGAAAAGTGAAGAAGTTTTGGGGTGAAAAATGCAAGTTTTGGGTAAAAAAAAAGTCAATTTTTTGGGTCGGAAATGGAATTTTTTGGGTCGGAAATGGAATTTTTGGAGGGCACAAAATGGCGGCAGCTCCAAGGTCCTGAAGGGACTCAAGGGGACCTGGGACAGGTGAGACACAGGTGAGACACAGGTGGGAGACCTGGGAAAAAGTGAAGACGTTTTGGGGCAAAAAATGCCAAATTTGGGTAAAAACTTTGGAGGTTTTGGGGGTAAAAATGGAATTTTTAGAGGGCACAAAATGGCGGCAGCTCCAAGGTCCTGAAGCAACTCAGGGGGAGCTGGGACAGGTGAGACACAGGTGAGAGACCTGGGGAAAAGTGAAGAAGTTTTGGGGCAAAAAATGCCAAATTTGGGTAAGAAAAGGTCAATTTTTGGGGTTGAAAATGGATTTTTTTTGGGTCGAAAATGGAATTTTTGGAGGGAACAAAATGGCGGCAGCTCCAAGGTCCTGAAGCGACTCAGGGGGAGCTGGGACAGGTGAGACACAGGTGAGAGACCTGGGGACGAGTGAAGAAGTTTTGGGGCGAAAAATGCCAATTTTGGGTAAAAAAATTTGGAGGTTTTGGGGGTAAAAATGGAATTTTTAGAGGGCACAAAATGGCGGCAGCTCCAAGGTCCTGAAGCAACTCAGGGGGAGCTGGGACAGGTGAGACACAGGTGAGAGACCTGGGGACAAGCGAAGAAGTTTTGGGGTGAAAAATGCCAAATTTGGGTAAAAAAAAAAGTCAATTTTTGGGGCTGAAAATGGAATTTTTTGGGTCGGAAATGGAAGTTTTGGAGGGAACAAAATGGCGGAAACTCCAAGGTTCAGGAGGGAATCAGGGGGAGCTGGGACAGGTGAGACACAGGTGAGACACCTGGGAAAAAGTGAAGAAGTTTTGGGGTGAAAAATGCAAGTTTTGGGTAAAAAACTTTGGAGGTTTTGGGGCTGAAAATGGAAATTTTGGGGTTGGAAATGGAATTTTTGGAGGGAACAAACTGGCGGAAACTCCAAGGTTCAGGATGGAATCAGGGGGACCTGGGACAGGTGAGACACGGGTGAGAGACCTGGGGAAAAGTGAAGAAGTTTTGGGGTGAAAAATGCCAAATTCGGGTAAAAAAAAGGGTCAATTTTTTGGGTCGAAAATGGAATTTTTGGAGGGAACAAAATGGCGGAAACTCCAAGGTTCAGGATGGAATCAGGGGGAGCTGGGACAGGTGAGACACAGGTGAGGCACAGGTGAGAGACCTGGGGACGAGTGAAGAAGTTTTGGGGCAAAAAATGCCAAATTTGGGTTAAAAAAAGTCAATTTTTGGGGTTGAAAATGGAATTTTTTGGGTCAAAAATGGAATTTTTGGAGGGCACAAAATGACGGAAACTCCAAGGTTCAGGATGGAATCAGGGGGAGCTGGACAGGTGAGACACAGGTGAGACACCTGGGGACGAGTGAAGAAGTTTTGGGGTGAAAAAAGCCAATTTTGGGTAAAAAGCTTTGGAGGTTTTGGGGGTAAAAATGGAATTTTTAGAGGGCACAAAATGGCGGCAGCTCCAAGGTCCTGAAGCGACTCAGGGGGAGCTGGGACAGGTGAGACACAGGTGAGAGACCTGGGGAAAAGTGAAGAAGTTTTGGGGTGAAAAATGCCGAATTTGGGTAAAAAAAAAAGTCAATTTTTTGGGTCGAAAATGGAATTTTTTGGGTCGGAAATGGAATTTTTGGAGGGCACAAAATGACGGAAACTCCAAGGTTCAGGAGGGAATCAGGAGGACCTGGGACAGGTCAGACACAGGTGAGAGACCTGGGGAAAAGTGAAGAAGTTTTGGGGCAAAAAATGCCAAATTTGGGTAAAAAAATTTGGAGGTTTTGGGGCAAAAAATGGAAATTTTGGGGTTGGAAATGGAATTTTTGGAGGGAACAAAATGGCGGAAACTCCAAGGTCCTGAAGCGACTCAAGAGGAGCTGGGACAGGTGAGACACAGGTGAGACACCTGGGGAAGAGTGAAGAAGTTTTGGGGTGAAAAATGCCAAATTTGGGTAAAAAAATTTGGAGGTTTTGGGGCTGAAAATGGAAATTTTGGAGGGCACAAAATGGCGGCAGCTGCAGGTGTTGAGAAGGTCCTGGGACGGGTGAGGTGGGGACAGGTGGACGGGTGTGCCCAAATCACCTGGGCAGGGGTGATTGACCTGTCCAGATGTGCCCAAATCACCTCTCCAGGTGTGCCCAAATCACCTGTCCAGGTGTGGTTTACCTGCCCAAGTGTGCCTAAATCACCTGTCCAGGTGTGCCTAAATCACCTGTCCAGGTGTGGTTTACCTGTCCAGATGTGCCTAAATCTCCTGCCCAGGTGTGGTTTACCTGTCCAGATGTGCCCAAATCACCTCTCCAGGTGTGGTTTACCTGTCCAGATGTGCCCAAATCACCTGTCCAGGTGTGCTCAAATCACCTGTGCAGGTGTGCCCAGGTCACATATCCAGGTGTGATATACCTGTCTCATTTACCTGTCCAGATGTGCCCCAATCACCTCTCCAGGTGTGATTTACATGTCCAGGTGTGCCTAAATCTCCTGCCCAGGTGTGTTTAACCCTTTCAGGTGCGTGTTTAACCCTCTCAGGTGCGTGTTTAACCCTCACCTGCACAGGTGGGTCGGCGTGCTGGATGTTGTCCTGCAGGTGCGTTTAACCCTTTCAGGTGCGTGTTTAACCCTCACCTGCCCAGGTGTGTTTAACCCTTTCAGGTGTGTGTTTAACCCTCTCGGGTGCGTGTTTAACCCTCTCAGGTGCGTGTTTAACCCTCACCTGCCCAGGTGTGTTTAACCCTTTCAGGTGCGTGTTTAACCCTCTCAGGTGCGTGTTTAACCCTCACCTGCCCAGGTGTGTTTAACCCTTTCAGGTGCGTGTTTAACCCTCTCAGGTGCGTGTTTAACCCTCACCTGCACAGGTGGGTCGGCGGGCTGGATGTTGTCCTGCAGGTGTGTTTAACCCTTTCAGGTGTGTGTTTAACCCTTTCAGGTGCGTGTTTAACCCTCTCAGGTGCGTGTTTAACCCTTTGAGATGTGCGTGTTTAACCCTCACCTGCACAGGTGGGTCGGCGTGCTGGATGTTGTCCTGCAGGTGTGTTTAACCCTTTCAGGTGCGTGTTTAACCCTCTCAGGTGTGTGTTTAACCCTCTCGGGTGCGTGTTTAACCCTCTCAGGTGCGTGTTTAACCCTCACCTGCACAGGTGGGTCGGCGTGCTGGATGTTGTCCTGCAGGTGGGACATGAGCATGAGGTCGCGGGCGCGGTACCAGCGGCTGTGCAGGGCGTGGTGGTAGATGTGGCACAGGATGGCGCAGGTGCGGATCCGGTCCGTGCGGTCCTTGGCGTACACGAACCTGACCAGGTGAGGAACCCCAAAAAAATCTCAACGTTTTAACCCCAAAATCCCGAGATCTCAGCCCCGAAAATGCCAAAATTTGAACCCCAAAATCCCGAGTTTCCAACCCCAAAAATCTCAAAATTTCAGCCTCAAAAATCTCAAATTGTCAGCCCCAAAATGTCAAAATTCCAACCCCAAAATCCCGAGATTTCAGCCCCAAAATCCCAGCATTCCAACCCCAAAAATATAAAAATTTCAGCCCCAAAATTCCAAGATTTCAACCCCAAAAATCTCAAAAATTCAGCCTCAAAAATCTCAAAATATCAGCCCCAAAAATCCCAAAATTTAATCCCAAAATGCCAAAATTTCAACCTCAAAATCCTGAGATTTCAACCACAATTTCAGGCCCAAAATGCCAAGATTTCAACCCCAAAATCCCGAGATTACAGCCCCAAAATCCCGAGATTGCAACCCCAAAAATCTCAAAATTTCAGCCTCAAAAATCTCAAATTGTCAGCCCCAAAATGTCAAAATTCCAACCCCAAAAATCCCAAAATTTCACCCCAAAATCCTGACATTCCAACCCCAAAAATCTCAAAATTTCAACCCCAAAATGCCAAGATTTCAGCCCAAAAATCCCAAAATTTCAACCCCAAAAATCTCAAATCGTCAGCCCCAAAATGTCAAAATTCCAACCCCAAAATCCCGAGATTTCAGCCCAAAAATCTCAGCATTCCAGGCCCAAAATCCCGAGATTTCAACCCCAAAAATCCCAAAATTTCAGCTCCAAAATCCCAAGGTGTGTCCCAACCCTCTCCAGGTGTCCCCACCCCTCCAGGTGTGTCCCTGTCCCCGTCCAGGTGTCCCCAAGTGTGCCCTGACCCCATCCACGTGTGTCCCCAACCCACCCAGGTGTCCCCAGGTGTCCCCACCCCTCCAGGTGTGTCCAGGTGTGTCCCAACCCCCTCCAGGTGTGTCCCCAGCCCCCCAAGTGTCCCCAGGTGTGTCCCCAACCCCCTCCAGGTGTGCCCAGGTTTGTCCCTGTCCCCATTTCCCCCATCCAGAAGTGTCCAGGTGTGTCCCAACCCTCTCCAGGTGTGCCCTGACCCGATCCAGGTGTGTCCCCAACCCGTCCAGGTGTGCCCTGACCTGATCCAGGTGTGTCCAGGTGTGCCCTGACCCCATCCAGGTGTGTCCCCAACCCACCCAGGTGTGTCCCTGTCCCTCCCCAGGTGTGCCCAGGTGTGCCCCAATCCTCTCCAGGTGTGCCCAGGTGTGTCCCAACCCTCTCCAGGTGTGCCCAGGTGTGTCCCAACCCTCTCCAGGTGTGTCCCTGTCCCTTTCCAGGTGTCCCCAAACCCACCCAGGTGCGTCCCTGTCCCCATCCAGGTGTCCCCAGGTGTGTCGCTGTCCCCATCCAGGTGTGTCCCAACCCCCCTCAGGTGTCCCCAGGTGTGTCCCTGTCCCCCTCCAGGTGTCCCCAGGTGTCCCCATCCCCCCCAGGTGTCCCCAGGTGTCCCCAACCCCCTCAGGTGTCCCCAGGTGTGTCCCTGTCCCCCTCCAGGTGTCCCCAGGTGTCCCCCCCCAGCTTCCCCCTCACCTGCACAACCTCTCCATCAGCGCCTCCGAATCCTCCTCCTCTTCCTCCTCCTCCTCCTCCTTCTTCACCTGCACCTCCTCCTCCTCCTCCTTCCCGTCCTTCTGTCCGTCCTCCTCCTTCCCCTGCCCGTCCTTCCGTCCGTCCTCCTCCTCCTTCTCCTTCCCTTCGTCCTCTTTCTCCTTCCCTTCATCCTCCTCCTCCTCTTTCTCCTTCCCGTCCTGGCGGGCGGGGCCGTCCTGGCGGGCGGGGCCGTCCGTCCGTCCGTCGGCCCGTCCGTCGGTCCGCGCCCTGCGGCGGGCGGCGCCGTAGTCGAACTTGTAGTAGGTGTGGAGGACGCGGCGCAGGTAAACGCGGCAGAGCTCCTCGGGGCTGCCCTTGCCCTGCAGGTAGCGCTGCAGGCGCGCGATGATGCGGCACACGCGGGCCTCGTCCTTCAGGTGCTCCACGTACTCTGCGAGAGGGGGGAAAGGAAAGGTGAGGGTGGGGAAAGGGAAAAATAAATTAAAATAAAAATTAAAAAAAAAATTCCCCAAAAAAATCCCCAAAAAACGGCGGAAAAAAGGTAAAAAAAAGGTAAAAAATCCACAAAAAACCACAAAAAAACCCCACGAAAAACCTGCAAAAAAATGCTCAAAAAAATCCAAAAAAAATCCCAACAAAATCTGCAAAATGAAGGAAAAAATCCCCGAAAAAAGGCAGAACAAATCCACGAAAAACGCCAAAAAAATCCGCCAAAAAATAAAAAATCCCCAAAAAAAGGCAAAACAAATCTATGAAAAAGTGCCAAAAAAATCCCCCAAAAAATAAAAAAAATCCCCAAAAAATGTCAAAAAAATTCCCAAAAAATGCCCAAAAAAATCCCCAAAAAACGGCGAAAAAAAGGTTAAAAAGAGGTGAAAAATCCACAAAAAACGCTAAAAAAATCCTCAAAAAAATACCCAACAGAATCTGCAAAACAAAGAAAAAAATCCCCGAGAAAAGGCAAAACAAATCCACAAAAAAACGCCAAAAAAATCCCCAAAAAATAAAAAAAATCCCCAAAAAATGTCAAAAAAATTCCCAAAAAATTCCCCAAAAAATCCCCCAAAAACGGCGGAAAAAAGGTAAAAAAAAGGTGAAAAATCCGCAAAAAAACGTTAAAGAAATCCTCAAAAAAATCCAAAAAAGTGCCCAACAGAATCTGCAAAATGAAGGAAAAAATCCCCGAGAAAAGGCAGAACAAATCCACAAAAATGCGCCAAAAAAATCCCCAAAAAATAAAAAAAATCCCCAAAAAATGTCAAAAAAATTCCCAAAAAACCGCAAAAAATAAAAAAAATTCCCCAAAAAATGTCAAAAAAATTCCCAAAAAATTCCCAAAAAATAAAAACCAATTCCCCAAAAAATGTCAAAAAAATTCCCAAAAAATGCCCCCCCCCAAAAAAAACAATTCCCCAAAAAATGTCAAAAAAAATCCCAAAAAATGCCCCAAAAATCCCAAAAAACTAAACAAAAAACCCCCCAAAACTTAAAAAAAACCCAAAAAAAAACCCCAAAAAAATCCCCCCCAAAAAAACCCCAAAAAATCCACAAAAAATCCCCCCAAAAAAAAAAAAATCCCCAAAAAATCCCCAAAAAATGCCCAAAAAATTCCCAAAAAAATCCCAAAATATGCCCCAAAAACACTAAACAAAAAACCCCCAAAAACTTAAAAAAACCCCAAAAAAACTCGCAAAAAATCCACAGAAAAATCACAAAAAAACCCACAAAAAAGCCTGAAAAATGCCAAACACCTAAAAAAAAGCCCAAAAAACCCTAAAAAAGCCCAAAAAATCCACAAAAAACACCCCCAAAAATACCCTCAAAAAACCCCCAAAAAACACTCCAAAAATCCTCAAAAACCAAAAAAAAGACCCCAAAAAATCCTCAAAAAAATCCTCAAAAAATGCCCAACAAAATCTCCAAAACGAAGAAAAAAATCCACAAAAAACCCACAAAAAACCCGCAAAAAATGCAAAAAAAATCCAAAAAATCCCCCAAAAAATAAAGAAAAAAATCCCCCCAAAAATGTCAAAAAATGCCCCCAAAAATCCCAAAAAACTAAAAAAAAAGCCCAAAAAACCCTAAAAAATCTACAAAAATACCCCCAAAAATACTCTCAAAAAACCCCCCAAAAACACTCAAAAAATCCCCAAAAACAAAAAAAAGACCCCAAAAAAATCCCCAAAAATCTTCCAAAAAATCCCCAAAAAACCCAAAAAAACCCCCCAAAAATCCCCAAAAATCTTCCAAAAAATCCCCAAAAAACCCCAAAAAAAACCCCAAAAATCCCCAAAAATCTTCCAAAAAATCCCCAAAAAACCCCAAAAAATGCCCCAAAAAATGCCCCAAAAAAACCCAAGAAACCCCCTCAAAAACTTCCCCAAAAACCCCAAAACCCCCCCAAAAAAGCCCTAAAAAAACCCCAAAAAGCCCTAAAAAAATCCCAAAAAACCCCAAAAAACCCCAAAAAATCCCGGCAGGGGAGCCCCAGTTCAGGCTCCACGAACTCTGGGAAAGGGGGGAAGGAAAAACTTGGAGGTTGGAAAAGTTCAAAAAAAAAATCCCCAAAAAAATCCCCAAAAAAATGCCCCAAAAATCCCAAAAAACTGCAAAAAAATCTGCAAAAAAATGCCCAAAATTTTGGGGTTTTTTGGGATTTTTTGGGGATTTTTTGGGGATTTTTTGGGGATTTTTTTCGGGATTTTTGGGGGATTTTTTGGGGTTTTTTTTTTGGGATTTTTTGGGATTTTTTTGGATTTTTTGTTTTGAATTTTTTTCGGATTTTTTTGGGACTTTTTGTGGGATTTTTTTTAAATTTTTTTTGGGGGATTTTTTTTTATTTTTTTGATTTTTTTCGGATTTTTTTTGGGCATTTTTTGGGGATTTTTTGGGTTTTTTTGGCGATTTTTTTTTTACTTTTTTTTATTTTTTTGGGGATTTTTAAAAATTTTTTTGGGATTTTTTTCGGATTTTTTTGGGGATTTTTTTTTGGGGGATTTTTTGGGGGGATTTTTTTGGGAGATTTTTTTGGGGATTTTTTTGGGGGATTTTTTGGGATTTTTTGGGATTTTTTTGGGGATTTTTTGGGGATTTTTTTTGGGTTTTTTTTGGGGGATTTTTTTGGGATTTTTTGGGGGGACTTTTTTGGGGGATTTTTTTAGTTTTTTTGGGGTTTTTTTGGGGGGATTTTTTTTGGGTTTTTTTGGTGGGGATTTTTTGGGGGATTTTTGGGGATTTTTTCAGATTTTTTTTGGGATTTTTTTTGGGATTTTTGGGGGATTTTTTTGGGAGATTTTTTTGGGGATTTTTTTGGGGGATTTTTTTTTTTTTAATTTTTTGGGGATTTTTTGGGGAATTTTTTGGTTTTTTTTTTTTGGGATTTTTTTGGGATTTTTGGGGATGTTTTGGGGTTTTTTTGGGGATTTTTTGGGGATTTTTTGGGGTTTTTTTTGGGGATTTTTTTGGGATTTTTTGGGGATTTTTTTGGGGGTTTTTTGGAATTTTTTCGGATTTTTTTGGGGTTTTTTTCGGATTTTTTTGGGGATTTTTTCGGATTTTTTTGGGGATTTTTTGGGGATCTTTTTGGGTTTTTTTTGGGGACTTTTTTGGGATTTTTTTGGGGGATTTTTTGGGTTTTTTTGGGAATTTTTGGGGGTTTTTTTTG
>NW_027099024.1:0-41344 GCF_037042795.1 Molothrus aeneus | reverse complement strand
GGTGAAATTTGGGCGAAATTTGGGTGAAATTCAGTGAAAATTGGGCAAAAATTGGGTGAAATTTGGGTGAAAATTCCGTGAAATTTGGGTCCCCTGGGTCCCCCGGCCCTCTCTGTGAATAATTCAAGGATTTTTTAGGTGGATTCAGGAAATTTTTGGGGCCAATTTCATGAATTTTGGGGATTTTTTTAGGATTTTTGTGGAGATTTTTGGGGATTTTTTGGGGATATTTTTTTAGGATTTTTTTGGAGATTTTTTGGGGATTTTTTGGGGTTTTTGGTGTCCCTCACCGGGACCAATTCAGTGAATTTTTCAGTGAATTTTTTGGGTCAATTTAGTGAATTTTGGGATAAAATCTTTGGTATTATGGGGTTTTTTTGGGATTTTTTAGGTTTATTTTTTGGGGGATATTTTGGGATTTTTTTAAGATTTTTTGGGGGTTTTTGGTGTCCCTCACTGTGACCAATTCAGTGAATTTTTAAGTGAATTTCGCTGATATTTTGGGGCTAAAACCTTCGGGATTTTGGGGTTTTTTTTTTCGGATTTTTTTGGGGTATTTTTTTTTTATTTTTTTCGGGTTTTTTTTTTTCGGATTTGTTTTGGGTTTTTTTAGGGATTTTTTTTGGGGGATTTTTTTCGGATTTTTTTGGGGTATTTTTTTCGGATTTTTTTGGGGATTTTTTTGGGGGGATTTTTTCAGGGATTTTTTTGGGTATTTTTTTGGGGATTTTTTCGGGTATTTTTTTTCGGATTTTTTTGGAGATTTTTTGGGGGTATTTTTTCGGGGATTTTTGGGGGGGATTTTTTTGGGGATTTTTTTCGGATTTTTTTGGGGGTATTTTTTAGGGTATTTTTTCCGGATTTTTTTGGAGATTTTTTTTTGGGGGTATTTTTTGGGGATTTTTTTAGGGTATTTTTTCGGATTTTTTGGGGGATTTTTTTAGGGTATTTTTTTCCGATTTTTGGGGGATTTTTTTAGGGTATTTTTTCGGATTTTTTTGGGGATTTTTTTGGAGATTTTTTCGGATTTTTTCGGGGATTTTTTTTTGGGGATTTTTTTGGGGATTTTTTTCGGATTTTTGGGGGGATTTTTTTGGGGATTTTTTCCGGATTTTTTTGGGGGATTTTTTCGGGTATTTTTTTTCGGATTTTTTTGGGGATTTTTTTAGGATTTTTTTTTCGGATTTTTTTTGGGATTTTTTTAGGGTATTTTTTCAGGGTATTTTTTCGGATTTTTTGGGGGGATTTTTTTGGGGTATTTTTTTTCGTATTTTTTGGGGATTTTTTTCGGATTTTTTTTTTTTTTATTTTTTTTGGGGTATTTTTTCGGGGATTTTTTCGGGGATTTTTTTGGGAATTTTTTGGGGATTTTTTTAGGGGATTTTTTCAGATTTTTTGGGGGGATTTTTTTGGGGTATTTTTTTTCGTATTTTTTGGGGATTTTTTTCGGATTTTTTTTTTTTTTTTTTTTGATTTTTTTGTGGTGTTTTTTCGGGGATTTTTTCGGGGATTCTTTTGGGAATTTTTGGGGATTTCTTTGGGGATTTTTTTCCGGATTTTTCAGGTATTTTTTTCGGATTTTTTGGGGGATTTTTTTAGGGTATTTTTTCAGATTTTTTTAGGATTTTTTCGGGGTATCTTTTTCGGATTTTTTTGGGGATTTTTTTTCGGATTTTTTTGGGGTATTTTTTCGGGGATTTTTTCGGGGATTCTTTTGGGAATTTTTGGGGGATTTCTTTGGGGATTTTTTTCCGGATTTTTCAGGTATTTTTTTCGGATTTTTTGGGGGATTTTTTTAGGGTATTTTTTCAGATTTTTTTAGGATTTTTTCGGGGTATCTTTTTCGGATTTTTTTGGGGATTTTTTTTCGGATTTTTTTGGGGTATTTTTTCGGGGATTTTTTCGGGGATTCTTTTGGGAATTTTTTGGGGATTTCTTTGGGGATTTTTTTCCGGATTTTTCAGGTATTTTTTTCGGATTTTTTGGGGGATTTTTTTAGGGTATTTTTTCAGATTTTTTTAGGATTTTTTCGGGGTATCTTTTTCGGATTTTTTTGGGGATTTTCCCCATCCCCTCCCTCACCTGTCCCCCTTTTTCCCCCGTGCCAGGTGGTGCGGATGGTGATGCGGCACCACGAGGAGCAGCGGCAGCGCCAGGAGCGCGCCAAGCGCGAGGAGCAGGCCAAGCTGCGCCGCGTGGCCGCCGCCATCGCCCGCGAGGTGCGGCACTTCTGGAGCAGCGTGGAGAAGGTACCCGGGCACAGCTGGCACAGCTGGGGCACAGCTGGGGGACAGATGAGGGGGGAAATGGGGAAAAAATGGTGAAAATTGGGAAAAAATCGGTGAAAATTGGGGGAAAATCGGTGAAAATTGGGGGAAAATCGGTGAAAATTGGGGGGAAATGGGTGAAAATTGGGGGGAATTTGGTGAAAATTGGGAAAAAATCGGTGGAAGTTGGGAAAAAATCGGTGAAAATTGGGGGGAAATGGGTGAAAATTGGGGGGAATTTGGTGAAAATTGGGAAAAAATCGGTGAAAATTGGGAAAAAATCGGTGAAAATTGGGGGGAAATGGGTGAAAATTGGGGGGAATTTGGTGAAAATTGGGGGTTCAGGGACACCTGGGGGCACCTGGACACAGCTGGGCACAGCTGGGGGGGAGAAATGGGGGGGAAACGGGGAAAAAAGGGCGAAAATTGGGAGGAAATCGGTGAAAGTTGGAGGGAAATGGGTGAAAATTGGGGGTTCAGGGACACCCGGGCACAGCTGGGCACAGCTGGGGGCGAGAAATGGGGGGGAAAGGGTGAAAATTGGGACAAAATCGGTGAAAATGGGGGGGAATCAGTGAAAGTTGGGGGTTTAGGGACACCCGGGCACAGCTGGCACAGCTGGCACAGCTGGGGGGGAGAAATGGGGGGGAAACGGGGAAAAAAGGCGAAAATTGGGAAAAAATCGGTGAAAATTGGGGGGAAATCGGTGAAAATTGGGAAAAAATCGGTGAAAATTGGGGGGAAATGGGTGAAAATTGGGGGTTCAGGGACACCTGGGCACAGCTGGCACAGCTGGGCACAGCTGGGGGGGAGAAATGGGGGGGAAACGGGGAAAAAAGGCGAAAATTGGGAAAAAATCGGTGAAAGTTGGGAAAAAATCGGTGAAAATTGGGGGGAAATGGTGAAAATTGGGGGGAAATGGGTGAAAATTGGGGGGAATTTGGTGAAAATTGGGGGTTCAGGGACACCTGGGGGCACCTGGACACAGCTGGGCACAGCTGGGGGGAGAAATGGGGGGGAAACGGGGAAAAAAGGCGAAAATTGGGAAAAAATCGGTGAAAATTGGGGGAAAATTGGTGAAAGTTGGGGGGAAATGGGTGAAAATTGGGGGTTTAGGGACACCTGGGCACAGCTGGCACAGCTGGGATACACCTGAGTGCCCCAATGGGTGCCCATCGATGACCCCTGGGTGCCCATTGCTGACCACTGGGTGCCCATCAATGACCATTGCTGACCATTGGGTGCCCATTGCTGACCACTGGGTGTCCATTAATGACCACTGGGTGCCCATTGCTGACCATGGGTGCCCATCAATGACCATTGGGTGCCCATCAATGACCATTGGGTGCCCATTGCTGACCATGGGTGCCCATTTCGCCCCCCGGGGTGCCCATTGCTGACCATTGGGTGCCCATCAATGACCACTGGGTGCCCATCAATGTCCATCAGTGCCCATTGCTGCCCATTGGGTGCCCATCAATGACCATTGCTGACCATGGGGTGCCCATCAATGACCATTGGGTGCCCATTGCTGACCATGGGGTGCCCATCAATGACCATTGCTGACCACGGGGTGCCCATTGCTGACCACTGGGTGCCCATTGGGTGCCCATCAATGACCATCAATGCCCATTGGGTGCCCATCAATGACCATCAATGCCCATTGGGTGTCCATCAATGACCATGGGGTGCCCATCAATGACCATCAATGACCATTGCTGACCCCTGGGTGCCCATTGCTGCCCATTGGGTGCCCATTGCTGACCACTGGGTGTCCATCAATGACCATTGCTGACCCCTGGGTGCCCATTGCTGCCCATTGGGTGCCCATTGCTGACCACTGGGTGTCCATCAATGACCATTGCTGACCCCTGGGTGCCCATTGCTGCCCATTGGGTGCCCATTGCTGACCACTGGGTGTCCATCAATGACCATTGCTGACCCCTGGGTGCCCATTGCTGACCATGGGTGCCCATTGCTGACCATTGGGTGCCCATTTCGCCCCCGAGGTGCCCATTGCTGCCCATTGGGTGTCCATCAATGACCATGGGGTGCCCATCAATGTCCATTGCTGACCATTGGGTGCCCATCAATGACCATCAATGACCATTGCTGACCACTGGGTGCCCATTGCTGACCTTTGGGTGTCCATCAATGCCCATTGCTGACCATGGGGTGCCCATCAATGTCCATCAATGTCCATCAATACCATCGATGACCAGTGGGTGCCCATTGCTGACCATGGGGTGCCCATTGCTGACCATTGGGTGCCCATTGCTGACCACTGGGTGCCCATTGCTGACCATGGGGTGCCCATCAATGTCCATCAATGTCCATCAATACCATCGATGACCAGTGGGTGCCCATTGCTGACCATGGGGTGCCCATCAATGTCCATCAATGTCCATCAATACCATCGATGACCCCTGGGTGCCCATTGCTGACCACTGGGTGTCCATCAATGACCACTGGGTGCCCATTGATGACCATGGGGTGCCCATCAATGACCATTGGGTGCCCATTGGTGACCATGGGGTGCCCATTGCTGACCATTGGGTGCCCATTGCTGACCACTGGGTGCCCATTGCTGACCATGGGGTGCCCATCAATGTCCATCAATGTCCATCAATACCATCGATGACCAGTGGGTGCCCATTGCTGACCATGGGGTGCCCATTGCTGACCATTGGGTGCCCATTGCTGACTTTGGGTGCCCATTGCTGACCATGGGGTGCCCATCAATGTCCGTCAATGTCCATCAGTACCATCGATGACCAGTGGGTGCCCATCAATGACCACTGGGTGCCCATTGGTGACCATGGGGTGCCCATTGCTGACCATTGGGTGCCCATTGCTGACCACTGGGTGCCCATTGCTGACCATGGGGTGCCCATCAATGTTCATCAATGTCCATCAATACCATCGATGACCAGTGGCTGCCCATTGCTGACCACTGGGTGCCCATCGCGGACCACTGGGTGCCCATCAATGACCGATCATGACCACTGGGTGCCCATCAATGACCAATCATGACCACTGGGTGCCCATCAATGACCAATCATGACCACTGGGTGCCCATCAATGACCGATCATGACCACTGGGTGCCCATCAATGACCGATCATGACCACTGGGTGCCCATCAATGACCAATCATGACCACTGGGTGCCCATCAATGACCAATCATGACCACTGGGTGCCCATCAATGACCGATCATGACCACTGGGTGCCCATCAATGACCAATCATGACCACTGGGTGCCCATCAATGACCGATCATGACCACTGGGTGCCCATCAATGACCGATCATGACCACTGGGTGCCCATCAATGACCAATCATGACCACTGGGTGCCCATCAATGACCAATCATGACCATTGGGTGCCCATCAATGACCGATCATGACCATTGGGTGCCCATCAATGACCGATCATGACCATTGGGTGTTCATTAATGGCTTTTGATGTCCATCAATGACCACTGGGTGCCCATCAATGACCATTGCTGCCCATTGGGTGCCCATTGCTGACCATGGGTGCCCATTTCGCCCCCCGGGGTGCCCATTGCTGACCATTGGGTGTCCATCAATGACCATTGCTGACCATTGGGTGCCCATTGCTGCCCATTGGGTGCCCATTGCTGACCATGGGGTGCCCATCAATGACCATTGGGTGCCCATTGCTGACCATTGGGTGCCCATTGCTGACCATTGGGTGCCCATCAATGACCACTGGGTGTCCATTGGGTGCCCATTGCTGCCCATGGGTGCCCATTTCACCCCACGGGGTGCCCATCAATGCCCATTGCTGCCCATTGGGTGCCCATTGCTGCCCATGGGTGCCCATTTCGCCCCCCCCGGGGGTGCCCCCCCTGCCCAGATGTGCCCCCAGCTGTGAGCCAGCTGTGCCGCTGCAGGTGGTGCAGTTCAAGCAGCAGTCGCGGCTGGAGGAGAAGCGCAAGAAGGCGCTGGACCTGCAGCTGGATTTCATCGTGGGCCAGACCGAGCGCTACTCGGACCTGCTGAGCCGCAGCCTCAACGCGCCCCGGCCGCGCCCCGGCGCCCTCGGCTGCCCAGGTAACCCTGGCACAGGGGCTTGGGGGCACCTGGAGGGGGTTTGGGGGTACCTCGGGGGGGTTTGGGGCATCTCAAGGGGGTTTGGGGGTACCTGGAAGGGGTTTGGGGGCATCTGGAGGGGTTTGGGGGCATCTCGGGGGGGTTTGGAACCATCTCAGGGGGGTTTGGGGCATCTGGAAGGGGTTTGGGGGTACCTGGAAGGGGTTTGGGGGCACCTGGAAGGGGTTTGGGGGTACCTCGGGGGGGTTTGGAACCATCTCAGGGGGGTTTGGGGGTACCTGGAAGGGGTTTGGGGACACCTGGAGGGGTTTGGGGCATCTCAGGGGGGTTTGGGGGTACCTGGAAGGGGTTTGGGGGCACCTGGAAGGGGTTTGGGGGTACCTCGGGGGGGTTTGGGGGCATCTCAAGGGGGTTTGGGGGTACCTGGAAGGGGTTTGGGGGCATCTCGGGGGGGTTTGGAACCATCTCAGGGGGGTTTGGGGGCACCTCAGGGTGGGGTTGGGGCATCTCAGGGGGGTTTGGGGGCATCTGGAGGGGGTTTGGGGGTACCTGGAGGGGTTTGGAACCATCTCAGGGGGGTTTGGGGCATCTCAGGGGGTTTGGGGGCACCTCAGGGGGGTTTGGGGCATCTCAAGGGGGTTTGGGGGCACCTTGGGCGGTTTGGGGGTACCTGGGGAGGGTTTGGGAAGGGTTTGGGGTCATCTTGAGGGGCTTTGGGGTCACCTGGGTGATGTGGGTGGGCTCCAGGTGTCCCCCATGGGTGCTCAGGTGTCCCCGTGGGTGCTCAGGTGTCACCCATGGGTGCTCAGGGGGTTCCAGGTGTTACTCATGGGTGTTCAAGTGTCACCCATGGGTGCTCGGGGGGTCCGGGTGTCCCCCATGTGTGCTGAGGTGTCACCCATGGGTTCCCAGGTGTCCCCCATGGGTGCTCAGCTTGTTCCAGGTGTCTCCCATGGGTGTTCAAGTGTCACCCATGGCTGCTCAGGGGGGTCCAGGTGTCTCCCATGGGTTCTCAGGGGGTTCTGGGTGTCACCCGTGGGTGCTTGGGGGGGTCCGGGTGTCACCCGTGGGTGCTCAGGTGTCTCCCATGGGTGCTCAGGTGTCCCCCGTGGGTGCTCAGGTGTCTCCCATGGGTGCTCAGGTGTCTCCCATGGGTGCTCAGGTGTCCCCCATGGGTGCCCAGGTGTCTCCCATGGGTGCTCAGGTGTCACCCATGGGTTCCCAGGTGTCTCCCATGGGTGCTCAGGTGTCACCCATGGGTGCTCAGGGGGGTTCAGGTGTCCCCCGTGGGTTCCCAGGTGTCTCCCATGGGTGCTCAGGTGTCACCCATGGGTGCTCAGGGGGGTTCAGGTGTCCCCCGTGGGTTCCCAGGTGTCTCCCATGGGTTCCCAGGTGTCACCCATGGGTGCTCAGGTGTCCCCCATGGGTGCCCAGGTGTCACCCATGGGTTCCCAGGTGTCCCCCATGGGTTCCCAGGTGTCTCCCATGGGTGCTCAGGTGTCACCCATGGGTGCTCAGGGGGGTTCAGGTGTCCCCCATGGGTTCCCAGGTGTCACCCATGGGTGCTCAGGGGGGTTCAGGTGTCCCCCATGGGTTCCCAGGTGTCACCCATGGGTGCTCAGGTGTCTCCCATGGGTTCCCAGGTGGTTCCCAGGTGTCACCCGTGGGTTCCCAGGTGTCACCCGTGGGTGCTCAGGTGTCACCCATGGGTGCTGGGTGCTCAGGTGTCCCCCGTGGGTTCCCAGGTGTCTCCCATGGGTGCTCAGGTGTCACCCATGGGTGCTCAGGGGGGTTCAGGTGTCCCCCGTGGGTTCCCAGGTGTCTCCCATGGGTTCCCAGGTGTCACCCATGGGTGCTCAGGTGTCCCCCATGGGTGCCCAGGTGTCACCCATGGGTTCCCAGGTGTCCCCCATGGGTGCTCAGGTGTCTCCCATGGGTGCTCAGGTGTCACCCATGGGTTCCCAGGTGTCTCCCATGGGTTCCCAGGTGTCCCCCATGGGTTCCCAGGTGTCCCCCGTGGGTTCCCAGGTGTCACCCGTGGGTGCTCAGGTGTCTCCCATGGGTTCCCAGGTGGTTCCCAGGTGTCTCCCATGGGTGCTCAGGTGTCACCCATGGGTGCTCAGGGGGGTTCAGGTGTCCCCCATGGGTTCCCAGGTGTCACCCATGGGTGCTCAGGTGTCTCCCATGGGTTCCCAGGTGGTTCCCAGGTGTCTCCCACGGGTTCCCAGGTGTCACCCGTGGGTTCCCAGGTGTCTCCCATGGGTGCTCAGGTGTCACCCATGGGTGCTCAGGGGGGTTCAGGTGTCACCCGTGGGTTCCCAGGTGTCTCCCATGGGTGCTCAGGTGTCCCCCGTGGGTTCCCAGGTGTCACCCATGGGTGCTGGGGGCTGTCCCCTGCCCCTCCCCCACCCCGTGTTCTCTCTCCGCAGCCTCGGCCCCCAGCCCCCCCCGGCCCCTCGGGGACCTCCTGGGCTCCCTCCCCCCGCAGGTAACGCCCCTCCCCCACCCCCTCCCCCACCCCTCCCCCACCCGGGGGCAAAGCTGAGACACTGTGGGGGGGGGAAAGGATTTGGGGTTTTTTGGGGATTTTTTGGGATTTTTTTGGGATTTTTGGGCATTTTTTTGGGATTTTTTGGGGATTTTTTTCGGGTTTTTTGGGGATTTTTTGGGATTTTTTGGGGATATTTTTGGGGATTTTTTGGGATTTTTTGGGGATTTTTTTGGGGATTTTTTTCGGGTTTTTGGGGGGATTTTTAAAAAATTTTTGGGGATTTTTTGGGGATTTTTTTCGGGCTTTTTGGGGGATTTTTGGGGGATTTTTTTGGGGGATTTTTTGGGGATTTTTTGGGGATTTTTTGGGATTTTTGAGGGATTTTTTTGGGGGGATTTTTTGGGGATTTTTGGGGATTTTTGGGGGATTTTTGGGGGATTTTTTTGGGATATTTTTAGGGATTTTTTGGGATTTTTGGGGATTTTTTGGGGATATTTTTAGGGATTTTTTGGGATTTTTGGGGACTTTTTTGGGGATTTTTGGGGATTTTTTTGGGGATTTTTTGGGGATATTTTTGGGGATTTTTGGAGATTTTTTTGGGGATTTTTTTGGGGGATTTTTGGGATTTTTTGGGGATTTGGGGATTTTTTTGGGGATTTTTTGGGGATTTTTGGGGATTTTTTGGGGATTTTTGGGGATTTTTTGGGGGATTTTTGGGGGATTTTTTGGGATTTTTTGGGGATTTTTTTGGGGGATTTTTGGGGGGTTTTTTGGGATTTTTTGGGGTTTTTTTGGGGGATTTTTTTTCGGGTTTTTTGGGTTTTTTTTGGGTTTTTTGGGGATTTTTTGGGGGGATTTTTGGGGATTTTTTGGGGGGATTTTTTGGGGATTTTTTTGGTTTTTTTGGGGGGATTTTTGGGATTTTTTGGGGTTTTTTTTTTTTTTTTGATTTTTTGGGGATTTTTTTTTGGGTTTTTTTTGTGTCCCTCCCCCACCCTCAGCTGTCCCCTCCCCCCAGGTGCTGAGGCGGGGCCGGGACCCTCCCCCACCCTGGGGACCCCGTGAGGAGGATGAGGAGTTCGAGGCTGAGGAGGAGGAAGGTGAGACCCGGTCGGAGCCATTTTGGGGCCATTTGGGGCCATTTTGGAGCCATTTTGGGGCCATTTTCCACCATTTTGGGGCCATTTTGGGGCCATTTTCCACCATTTTGGGGCCATTTGGGGCCATTTTGGGGCCATTTGGGGCCATTTGGGGCCATTTTGGAGCCATTTTGGGGCCATTTTCCACCATTTTGGGGCCATTTTGGGGCCATTTTCCACCATTTTGGGGCCATTTGGGGCCATTTTGGGGCCATTTGGGGCCATTTTGGGCCATTTCGGGGCCATTTTCCACCATTTGGGGCCATTTGGGGCCATTTTGGGGCCATTTGGGGCCATTTTGGGCCATTTTGGGGCCATTTTCCACCATTTTGGGCCATTTTGGGGCCATTTTGGGCCATTTTCCACCATTTTGGGGCCATTTTGGGGCCATTTTCCACCATTTTGGGGCCATTTTGGAGCCATTTTGGGGCCATTTGGGGCCATTTTGGGGCCATTTGGGGCCATTTTGGGGCCTTTTGGGGCCATTTTGGAGCCATTTTCCACCATTTTGGGCCATTTTGGGCCATTTTGGGGCCACTTTGGGGCCATTTTGGGGCCACTTTGGGGCCATTTTGGGGCCATTTTGGGGCCATTTTCCACCATTTTGGGCCATTTTGGTTCAATTTCCTGCAATTTGCTGCCATTTTGGGGCCATTTCCCACCATTTTTGACCATTTTGGGGCCATTTTTCACCATTTTTGGCCGTTTTGGTTCAATTTGCCTCAATTTGGTGCCATTTTTCCTCCATTTGGTGCCGTTTTGGGGCCATTTTTCGCCATTTTCATTCAATTTGCTCCATTTTTGATCCATTTCTGCCATTTTCCGCCATTTCTGCCATTTTGGTGCCATTTGAGGCCAATTTTTTGTCATTTTGTGCCATTTTCTGCCATTTTTGGCCAATTTGCTACAATTTGGCGCCATTTTGGGGCCATTTGGTGCCATCTTTGACCATTTTGATTCAATTTCCTGCAATCTGGTGCCATTTTCAGCCATTTTGGTGCCATTTTTGGCCACTTTGGGGCCATTTTCTGCCAATTTGGTGCCATTTTTTACCATTTTGGGGCCGGTTTTGGCCATTTTGGTCTCGTTTGCTGCCATTTGAGGCCAATTTTTTGTCATTTTGTGCCACTTTGGTGCCATTTTTGCTCCATTTGGGGCCATTTTGGGGCCATTTTTGGCCATTTTAATTCCATTTGCTCCATCTGGTTCCATTTTTGGCCATTTTGGTGCCATTTTGGTTCAGTTTGTTGCAATTTGGTGCCATTTTTGGCCATTTTGTGCCATTTTTGGCCATTTTGGTGCCATTTTCTGCCATTTTTTTTGTCATTTTGGTCCCATTTGGTGCCATTTTTGACCATTTTTGACCATTTTGCTCTCATTTGGTGCCATTTTTTGGCCATTTTGGTCCCATTTTGGTCTCATTTTCTGCCACTTTTGCCCATTTTGGTCTCATTTTTGGCCATTTTCTGCCATTTTTGTCCACTTTGGCCTCATTTGGTGCCATTTTCTGCCATTTTGGACCACTTTTGGCCATTTTGGTCTCATTTGGTGCCATTTTTTGTCATTTTGGCCTCATTTGGTGGCATTTTTGCCCATTTTGCTCTCATTTGGTGACATTTTGATGCCATTTTTGCTCTCATTTGGTGCCATTTTGGTCTCATTTTGTGCCATTTTTGCCCATTTTTTGTCTTTTTTTTGCCATTTTCTGCCATTTTTGGTGCCATTTTTGGTGCCATTTTTGTGCCATTTTCTGCCATTTTGTGGCGTTTTTGGTGCCATTTTCGGCCATTTTTTGCCATTTTCTGCCATTTTCTGCCATTTTGTGGCGCTTTTGGTGCCATTTTGTGCCATTTTTGGCCATTTTGGTCCGATTTGCTCTCATTTGGTGCCATTTTTGGCCATTTGGTGCCATTTTTGGCCAGTTTGTGCCATTTTTGCCCATTTTTTCTCTCACTTTGTGCCATTTTTGGCCGTTTCTGGTGACGTTTCCGTGTCCCCGGGCAGGTGAGGATGAGGAGGACACGATCGCGGCCCAGGAGCGCCTGGAGGGCGACGTCGATCACCAGCAGGAGCTGGACGACCTGGCCAGGGAGGGTGAGTGACCCAAAATCACCCAAAATCACCCAAAATCACCCCAAAATCACCCAAAATACAGAAAAATGCCCAAAAATTTAAAAAAACCCCATAAAAATACTCAAAATTACCCCAAAATCAACCCAAAATCAACCCAAAATACAGAAAAATGCCCAAAATTCACCTGAAATACCCCAAAGTACCCCAAAATCCTGAGCAGGAGCTGGGTGACCTGGCCAGGGAGGGTGAGTGACCAAAACCACCCAAAATCACCCAAAATTAACCAAAATCACCCAAAATTACCCCAAAATCACCCAAAATTACCCCAAAATCAACCCAAAATACAGAAAAATGCCCAAAAATTAAAAAAAAGCTCTCTAAAAGCTGGAAAAAAAAAACCATAAAAACACCCAAAATTAACCCAAAATCAACCCAAAATCACCCAAAATTAACCCAAAATCACCCAAAACCACCCAAAATCACCCAAAATTACCCCAAAATCAACCCAAAATTACCCCCAAATTAACTCAAAATACAGAAAAATGCCCAAAAATTAAAAAAAAAAAAAACAACACTCTAAAAGCTGGAAAAGACCCCTAAAAACACCCAAAATTACCCCAAAATCACCCAAAATCAACCCAAGATTAACCCAAAATCCAGAAAATCACCCAAAAATAGGAAAAAAAAACCCCATAAAAATACTCCAAAATTACCAAAAATGATCCCAAAATCCCCAGATGTCCCCAGGTGTGTCCCAGGTGTAACCCCAGGTGTATTTTAGGTGTCCCCAGGTGTATCTCAGGTGTATCCTGGGTGTAACCCAGGTGTATCCCAGGTGCACCCCAGGTGTGTTCCAGGTGTAACCTCAGGTGTACCCCAGGTGTAACCCAGGTGTATTTTAGGTGTCCCCAGGTGTACCCCAGGTGTAACCCCAAGTGCCCCCAGGTGTGTTCCAGGTGTATTTTAGGTGTCCCCAGGTGTAACCCAGGTGTACCCCAGGTGTATTTTAGGTGTCCCCAGGTGCCCCCAGGTGTGTCCCAGGTGTATTTTAGGTGTCCCCAGGTGTATCCCAGGTGTGTTTTAGGTGCCCCCAGGTGTAACCCAGGTGTAACCCCAGGTGTATTTTAGGTGTCCCCAGGTGTAACCCAGGTGTACCCCAGGTGTAACCCCAGGTGCCCCCAGGTGTGTTCCAGGTGTATTTTAGGTGCCCCCAGGTGCCCCCAGGTGTAACCCCAGGTGTAACCCCAGGTGTGTTCCAGGTGTAACCCCAGGTGTGACTCTCAGGTGTCCCCAGGTGTATCTCAAGTGTATCTCACGTGTAACCCCAGGTGCCCCCCAGGTGTAACCCCAGGTGTGTTTCAGGTGTGTCCCAGCTGTATCCCAGGTGTATTTTAGGTGTCCCCAGTTTTAAACCAGGTGTAACCCCAGGTGTAACCCAGGTGTCTCTCAGGTGCCCCCAGGTGTAACCCAGGTGTGACTCTCAGGTGTAACCCAGGTGTGACTCTCAGGTGTACCCCAGGTGCCCCCAGGTGTGTTTCAGGTGCCCCCAGGTGTGTCCCAAGTGTATCTCAGATGTAACCCAGGTGTATTTCAGGTGTGACTCTCAGGTGTGTTGCAGGTGTAACCCCCCCCCAGGTGTAAGCCCAGGTGTGACTCTCAGGTGTATCCCCAGGTCTAACCCCAGGTGTTTCCCAGCTGTACCCCAGGTGTGTTTCAGGTGTATCTCAGGTGTACCCCAGGTGTAACCCAGGTGTCCCCAGGTGTGTTCCAGGTGTAACCCAGGTGTGTTCCAGGTGTATCTCAGGTGTGACTCTCAGGTGTACCCCAGGTGTAACCCAGGTGCCCCCAGGTGTGTTCGAGGTGTAACCCAGGTGTGTTCCAGGTGTCCCCAGGTGTGTTCCAAGTGTAACCCAGGTGTGTTCCAGGTGTCCCCAGGTGTGTTCCAGGTGTATTTTAGGTGCCCCCAGGTGACCCCAGGTGTGTTCCAGGTGTGTCCCCAGGTGTACCTCCAGGTGTGTTCCAGGTGTATCTCAGGTGTGACTCTCAGGTGTACCCCAGGTGTGTCCCCAGGTGTATCTCAGGTGTCCCCAGGTGTGTTCCAGGTGTATTTTAGGTGCCCCCAGGTGTGTTCCAGGTGTATTTTAGGTGTCCCCAGGTGTGTTCCAGGTGTCCCCAGGTGTAACCCAGGTGTGTTCCAGGTGCGCTGCCCATGGAGGAGCTGCTCCAGCGTTACCGCGGCGCCTTCGCCGACTCCGACTGCGACTCCGCCCCCGGCGCCAGCAGCACCCGCTCAGGTGAGCACAGGTGTGACTGGGACTGCCCAGGTGTGACTGGGACCCTGCCCAGGTGTGACTGTACCTGCCCAGGTGTGACAGGGACTGTCCAGGTGTGACTGGGACCTGTCCAGGTGTGACAGGGACTGTCCAGGTGTGACTGTACCTGCACAGGTGTGACTGGGACCCTGCACAGGTGTGACTGTACCTGCACAGGTGTGACTGGGACCCTGCACAGGTGTGACTGGGACCTGCACAGGTGTGACTGTGACTGTCCAGGTGTGACTGGACCTGCCCAGGTGTGACAGGGACCCTGCCCAGGTGTGTTCTGTGATTGTACCTGCACAGGTGTGACACGGACCCTGCCCAGGTGTGATTGTACCTGCCCAGGTGTGTCTGTCATTGTACCTGCCCAGGTGTGACTGGGACTGTCCAGGTGTGCTCTAAACCCCTCCCAGGTGTGTCTGTACCTGTCCAGGTGTGCCTGTACCTGTCCAGGTGTTCTCTCAGGTGTGTCTGTACCTATCCAGGTGCGCTCTCAGGTGTGTCTGTACCTGTCCAGGTGTGCTCTATCCCCATCCCAGGTGTGTCTGTACCTGTCCAGGTGTGCTCTAACCCCATTCCAGGTGTGCTCTATCCCCATCCCAGGTGTGCCTGTACCTGTCCAGGTGTGTCTGTACCTGTCCAGGTGTGCTCTAAACCCCTCTCAGGTGTGTCTGTACCTGTCCAGGTGTTCTCTCAGGTGTGTCTGTACCTATCCAGGTGCGCTCTCAGGTGTGTCTGTACCTGTCCAGGTGTGCTCTAACCCCATCCCAGGTGTGCCTGTACCTGCCCAGGTGTGTCTGTACCTGTCCAGGTGTGCTCTAATCCCCTCCCAGGTGTGCCTGTACCTGTCCAGGTGTGTCTGTACCTATCCAGGTGCGCTCTCAGGTGTGTCTGTACCTGTCCAGGTGTGCTCTATCCCCCTCCCAGGTGTGTCTGTACCTGTCCAGGTGTGTCTGTACCTGTCCAGGTGTGCTCTAACCCCCTCCCAGGTGTGCCTGTACCTGTCCAGGTGTGTCTATACCTGTCCAGGTGCGCTCTCAGGTGTGTCTGTACCTGTCCAGGTGTGCTCTAACCCCCTCCCAGGTGTGCCTGTACCTGTCCAGGTGTGCCTGTACCTGTCCAGGTGTGTCTATACCTGTCCAGGTGCGCTCTCAGGTGTGTCTGTACCTGTCCAGGTGTGCTCTAACCCCCTCCCAGGTATCCCAAACCCCCTCAGGTGCCTCCCAGCCCTGCCCTGACCTCACCTGTCCGTTCCAGACTCACCTGGCAGCGACGACGACGATGATGACGATGACGATGACGACGATGACGACGACGACGAAGCCGACGACGAGGAGGAGGAGGAGGAGGGGGAGGGGCAGGAGGGCGGGGCCGGGGCTCCAGGTGAGCCCGGCGGCCCCGGGGGCGTGGCTGCCCCGCCCGCACCTGCCCAGGTGAGCCCGGCGGCGGCTCCGGAGGCGCCCGCGGGCCCCGCCCCCAAGAAGGAGATCAGCGACATCGCGGCGGCGGCGGAGAGCCTGCAGCCCAAGGGGTACACGCTGGCCACCACACAGGTGAGAGACACACCTGGGGACAGGTGAGAGACACCTGGGATACACCTGGGGACAGGTGAGACACACCTGGGTACAGCTGGGCACACAGAGCCTGCAGCCCAAGGGGTACACGCTGGCCACCACACAGGTGAGAGACACACCTGGATACACCTGGGCACACCTGGGATACACCTGGGACTGACTCACCTGTGCCTCACATGAGGGGGTTCTTTGCCTCACCTGTGCCTCACCTGTGCCAGACCCACCTGTGATGGGGGTTCTGTCACTCACCTGTGACACACCTGGGGGGGTACCTGTGCCTCACCTGTGCCTCACCTGTGTGCCTCACTCACCTGTGACACACGTGAGGGGTTACCTGTGACTCACCTGTGACACATCTGTGCCTGACTCACCTGTGCCAGGGGTTCTGAGCCTCACCTGTGCCACACCTGAGGGGGTTCTGTGCCTCACCTGTGCCTGACTCACCTGTGGCACACCTGTGTCTCACCTGAGTCTTACCTGGCACTGACTCACCTGGGACTCACCTGTGTCGGGTTCTGTCCCTCACCTGTGCCTGACCTGTGCCTGACTCACCTGTGTCAGGGGTTCTGTGACACACCTGAGGGGGTACCTGTGCCTCACCTGTGCCTGACTCACCTGTGTCAGGGATTCTGTGACACACCTGAGGGGGTACCTGTGCCTCACCTGTGCCTGACTCACCTGTGTCAGGGATTCTGTGCCTCATGTGTGTCTCACCTGTGTCTCACCTGTGTCAGGGGCTCTGTGCCTCACCTGTGACACACCTGGGGGGGCTCTGTGCCTCACCTGTGCCAGGGGTGCTGTGCCTGCCTCACCTGGGCCTCACCTGTGTCGGGGGTTCTGTGCCTCACCTGTGACACACCTGGGGGGGTTCTGTGCCTCACCTGTGTCTCACCTGTCCGTCACCTGTGCCTGTCTCACCTGTGCCAGGGGTTCTGTGCCTCACCTGTGACACACCTGGGGGGGTTCTGTGCCTCACCTGTGTCTCACCTGTCCGTCACCTGTGCCTGTCTCACCTGTGCCAGGGGTTCTGTGCCTCACCTGTGCCTCACCTGTGACAGACCTGAGGGGGTGCCTGTGCCTCACCTGTGCCTGACTCACCTGTGTCTCACCTGTGCCTGTCTCACTTGTGCCCTTGTCTCACCTGTGCCTCACCTGTGCCTCACCTGTGCCTGACTCACCTGTGTCAGGGGTTCTGTGCCTCATGTGTGCCTCACCTGTCTCTCACCTGTTCCGGTGTCTCACCTGCGCAGGTGAAGACGCCGATCCCGCACCTGCTGCGGGGCACGCTGCGCGAGTACCAGCACATCGGGCTGGACTGGCTGGTGACCATGTACGAGAAGAAGCTGAACGGGATCCTGGCCGACGAGATGGGGCTGGGCAAAACCATCCAGACCATCTCGCTGCTGGCGCACCTGGCCTGCGAGAAAGGTAACGCACCTGGGCACACCTGAGAGACATTGGGTACACCTGGGTACACCTGGGTACACCTGGGTACGGCTACAGTCACTGCACACACCTGGGATGGGGCTGGGCAAAACCATCCAGACCATCTCGCTGCTGGCGCACCTGGCCTGCGAGAAAGGTAACGCACCTGGGCACACCTGAGAGACATTGGGTACACCTGGGATACACCTGCGAGCCATAACATACACCTGGGATGGGGCTGGGAAAAACCATCCAGACCATCTCGCTGCTGGCGCACCTGGCCTGCGAGAAACGTAACGCACCTGGGCACACCTGAGAGTCATGGGATACACCTGGGATACACCTGGGATACACCTGAGAGCCATAACATACACCTGAGAGCCATAACATACACCTGAGAGCCATAACATACACCTGGGATACACCTGAGAGCCATTGCACACACCTGGGATGGGGCTGGGCAAAACCATCCAGACGATCTCGCTGCTGGCGCACCTGGCCTGCGAGAAAGGTAACGCACCTGGACACACCTGAGAGACATTGGGTACACCTGGGATACACCTGGGTACACCTGGGTATGGCTACAGTCACTGCACACACCTGGGATGGGGCTGGGCAAAACCATCCAGACCATCTCGCTGCTGGCGCACCTGGCCTGCGAGAAAGGTAACGCACCTGGGACACACCTGAGAGCCATAACATACACCTGGGATACACCTGAGAGCCATTGCACACACCTGGGATGGGGCTGGGCAAAACCATCCAGACCATCTCGCTGCTGGCGCACCTGGCCTGCGAGAAAGGTAACGCACCTGGACACACCTGAGAGCCATGGGATACACCTGGGATACACCTGGGATACACCTGAGAGCCATAACATACACCTGGGATGGGGCTGGGCAAAACCATCCAGACGATCTCGCTCCTGGCGCACCTGGGACACACCTGAGAGCCATAACGTACACCTGGGATACACCTGGGTACACCTGGGTACAGCTACAGTCACTGCACACACCTGGGATGGGGCTGGGCAAAACCATCCAGACGATTTCCCTGCTGGCGCACCTGGCCTGCGAGAAAGGTAACGCACCTGGGTACACCTGAGAGTCATGGGATACACCTGCGACACACCTGGGTACACCTGAGAGTCATTGGATACAGCTGGGACACAGCTGGGTATGGCTACAGTCACTGCACACACCTGGGGATACACCTGAGAGCCATAACATACACCTGGGGCACACCTGGCACACACCTGGGTACAGCTGGGCACGCCTGAGACTCATAACATACACCTGGGCACACCTGGGGCACACCTGGGCAGGTTTGGAGGTTCCCAGGACTCACCTGGGGCTGATTTCGGGTCTCACCTGTGCACAGGTAGCTGGGGTTTCACCTGAGCCCCTTTAGGGGGTTCTGAGTCACACCTGGACAGGTTTAGGACTCACCTGACCCTCATTTTGGGTGTCTCACCTGTGCACAGGTAGCTGGGGCCCTCACCTGGGGCTCACCTGAGCCACACCTGGGCAGGTTTGGGGGTTCCTTGAGCCCTTTCCCGGGTCCCTCACCTGGGGCTCATTTCGGGTGTCCCACCTGTCCCTCACCTGGGCCTCACCTGAGCCCCTTTAGGGGGTTCTGAGTCATACCTGGACAGGTTTGGGGGTTCCTGGCCCTCACCTGGGGCTGATTTTGGGTGTCTCACCTGTCCCTCACCTGTGCGCAGGTAGCTGGGGCCCTCACCTGATCATCGTGCCCACCTCGGTGATGCTCAACTGGGAGATGGAGCTCAAGCGCTGGTGCCCCAGCTTCAAAATCCTCACCTACTACGGGGCGCAGAAAGAGCGGCGCCTCAAGAGACAGGTGGGCACACCTGGGCACACCTGGGCACACCTGGGCACACACCTGGGCACACCTGGGAGGGGGTGGGCCAAAAAAAACCCGCGAAAATTGGGTGGAAAATGGGGATTTTGGGGTTGAAAATGGGGATTTTGGGGTTACCTGGGCACACCTGGGCACACCTGGGCTGTGTTTTTGAGGTTTTTTGAGCTTTTTTCGAGGTTTTTGGGCCGTTTTCCGCGGGGATTTGGGGCTCACCTGCCTCACCTGCCTCACCTGCCTCACCTGCGCAGGGCTGGACCAAGCCCAACACTGGTGCTGCACACCTGGGCACACCTGGGCACACCTGGGCTGTGTTTTTGAGGTTTTTTGAGCTTTTTTCGAGGTTTTTGGGCCGTTTTTCGCGGGGATTTGGGGCTCACCTGCCTCACCTGCCTCACCTGCGCAGGGCTGGACGAAGCCGAACGCCTTCCACGTGTGCATCACCTCGTACAAGCTGGTGCTGCAGGACCACCAGGCGTTCCGCAGGAAGAACTGGAAGTACCTGATCCTGGACGAGGCGCAGAACATCAAAAACTTCAAATCCCAGCGCTGGCAGTCCCTGCTCAACTTCAACAGGTGAGCGACACACCTGGGCACAGGTGAGACACGGGGGGGACAGACAGAGCAGCACACACCTGGGCACAGGTGAGACCCAGAACATCAAAAACTTCAAATCCCAGCGCTGGCAGTCCCTGCTCAACTTCAACAGGTGAGAGCAGCACACCTGGGCACAGGTGAGACACGGGGGGGACAGACAGAGCAGCACACACCTGGGCACAGGTGAGACCCAGAACATCAAAAACTTCAAATCCCAGCGCTGGCAGTCCCTGCTCAACTTCAACAGGTGAGCAACACACCTGGGCACAGGTGAGACAGGTGAGACACAGGGACAGGTGAGAGACAGAGGGGACAGGTGAGAGACAAGCGCTGGCAGTCCCTGCTCAACTTCAACAGGTGAGAGCAGCACACCTGGGCACAGGTGAGACACAGGGGGGACAGGGGAGAGACAGGGGACAGACAGAGCAGCACACACCTGGGCACAGGTGAGACAGGGACAGGGGAGAGACAGGGACAGGTGAGCACACACCTGGGCACAGGTGAGACACAAGCACTGGCAGTCCCTGCTCAATTTCAACAGGTGAGGAGTGCATACCTGGGCACAGGTGAGACAGGGACAGGTGAGAGACAGAGGGGACAGGTGAGACACGGGGGGGACAGGTGAGACCCCGGGGGGGACAGGTGAGAGACAAGCGCTGGCAGTCCCTGCTCAACTTCAACAGGTGAGGAGCACACCTGGGCACAGGTGAGGGATGGGGGGGGACAGGTGAGAGACAAGGGACAGGTGAGACACAGGTGAGAGACAGGGACAGGTGAGAGACAAGCACTGGCAGTCCCTGCTCAACTTCAACAGGTGAGTGATGCACACCTGGGCACAGGTGAGACACAGGGGAGAGACAGGGGAGACACAGGGACAGGTGAGTCAGAAGCGCTGGCAGTCCCTGCTCAACTTCAACAGGTGAGGAGTGCACACCTGGGCACAGGTGAGACAGGTGAGACACGGGGGACAGGGGAGACACAGGTGAGGACGGGGACAGGTGAGTACGCTACACCTGGGCACAGGGGAGAGACAGGGACAGGTGAGAGACAGGGGACAGACAGAGCCACACACCTGGCACACAGGTGAGACACGGGGGAGACAGGTGAGACACAGGTGAGCGGCGCACCTGGGACACAGGGGAGAGACAGGGACAGGTGAGTGGGCACAGGTGAGACAGGTGAGATGGGGGAGACAGCGGTGAGACAGAGCAGCACACCTGGCACACAGGTGAGACACAGGAGAGACACAGGGGAGCCGGCGCAGGTGAGGCAGGTGAGGAACGGGGCAGGTGAGCGCGCACCTGGCACACAGGTGAGGACAGGGACAGGTGAGACACAGGTGAGACGGGTGAGGACAGGGACAGACAGAGCCGCGCACCTGGGACACACCTGGGCCTGCCCCTACCTGTGCTTACCTGTCCTTGCCTGGCTGGATTTGGCCGTACCTGTGCGTACCTGTGCATAGCTGTTCTTACTTGTCTATACCTGGCCTTACCTGCCCTTACCTGTGTGTACCCGTGTGTCACCTGTGTCTCACCTGTCCAGGCTGATCAGTGAGCACACGGTGCAGGAGAACACCTGGAGCTCACCTGGGGCTGTTCCCCTGTCCTTACCTGTCCTTACCTGTCCTTACCTGTCTCACCTTTGTGTCACCTGTGTCTCGGCTCTCAGGCTGATCACGGTGCAGGAGAACACCTGGAGCTCACCTGGGGCTGTTCCCAGGGCTGTTCCCCTGTCTCACCTGTCTGTACCTGTCTCACCTGTGTCTCACCTGTGTCTCGGCTCTCAGGCTGATCATGGTGCAGGAGAACACCTGGAGCTCACCTGGGGCTGTTCCCCTGTGTTATGTGTCTGTACCTGTGTGTGTCCTTACCTGTCTCTCACCTGTCCTTACCTATCCTTGTCTGTACCTGTCTGTACTTGTCTCTATCTGTCCTTACCTGTCTCACCTGTGTCTCGCCCGTCCACATCTGTCCATACCTGCCTGTACCTGTCCATACCTGCCTGTACCTGTCCCTTACCTGTCCATACCTGTCTCTCTCCCCTCACAGCCAGCGCCGGCTGCTGCTGACAGGTACGCCGCTGCAGAACTCGCTGATGGAGCTCTGGTCGCTCACCTGTGCCCATACCTGTCCATACCTGTCCCTCACCTGTCTATACCTGTCCATACCTGTCCCTTACCTGTCCATACCTGTCTCTCTCCCCTCACAGCCAGCGCCGGCTGCTGCTGACAGGTACGCCGCTGCAGAACTCGCTGATGGAGCTCTGGTCCCTCACCTGTGCCCATACCTGTCCCTTACCTGTCTCTCACCTGTCCGTACCTGTCCATACCTGTCCCTTACCTGTCTCTGTCTCTCACCTGCAGCCAGCGCCGGCTGCTACTGACAGGTACGCCGCTGCAGAACTCGCTGATGGAGCTCTGGTCGCTCACCTGTGCCCATACCTGTCTGTACCTGTCCGTACCTGTCCATACCTGTCCCTTACCTGTCCATACCTGTCCATACCTGTCCATACCTGTCCCTTACCTGTCTCTGTCTCTCACCTGCAGCCAGCGCCGGCTGCTGCTGACAGGTACGCCGCTGCAGAACTCGCTGATGGAGCTCTGGTCGCTCACCTGTCCGTACCTGTCCGTACCTGTCCATACCTGTCCCTTACCTGTCCATACCTGTCCATACCTGTCCCTTACCTGTCTCTGTCTCTCACCTGCAGCCAGCGCCGGCTGCTGCTGACAGGTACGCCGCTGCAGAACTCGCTGATGGAGCTCTGGTCGCTCACCTGTGCCCATACCTGTCTGTACCTGTCCATACCTGTATCTCACCTGTCCATACCTGTCCCTTACCTGTCTCTGTCTCTCACCTCACAGCCAGCGCCGGCTGCTGCTGACAGGTACGCCGCTGCAGAACTCGCTGATGGAGCTCTGGTCGCTCATGCACTTCCTCATGCCCAGCGTGTTCCAGTCCCACCGCGAGTTCCGAGAGTGGTTCCACAACCCCCTGACGGGCATGATCGAGGGCAGCCAGGAGTACAACGAGAGCCTGGTCAAGAGACTGCACAAGGTACACCTGGGGACAGGTGTGATACACCTGGGCATGGCTGTGATACACCTGGGTATGGGTACACACACATGGGATACACTGGGACACACCTGACGGGCATGATCGAGGGCAGCCAGGAGTACAACGAGAGCCTGGTGAAACGGCTGCACAAGGTAACGCACCTGGGCACACCTGGGGACAGGTGTGACACACCTGGGCATGGCTGTGATACACCTGGGTATGGGTACACACACCTGGGTTACACTGGGACACACCTGACGGGCATGATCGAGGGCAGCCAGGAGTACAACGAGAGCCTGGTGAAACGGCTGCACAAGGTAACGCACCTGGGCACACCTGGGGACAGGTGTGACACACCTGGGTATGGGTACATACACATGGGATACACCTGGGTTACACTGGGACACACCTGACGGGCATGATCGAGGGCAGCCAGGAGTACAACGAGAGCCTGGTGAAACGGCTGCACAAGGTAACGCACCTGGGCACACCTGGGGACAGGTGTGACACACCTGGGTATGGGTACATACACATGGGATACACCTGGGTTACACTGGGACACACCTGACGGGCATGATCGAGGGCAGCCAGGAGTACAACGAGAGCCTGGTCAAGAGACTGCACAAGGTACACCTGGGGACAGGTGTGATACACCTGGGCATGGCTGTGATACACCTGGGTATGGGTACACACACCTGGGTATGGGTACGCACACCTGGGTATGGGTACACACACCTGGGTTACACTGGGCGTGATCGAGGGCAGCCAGGAGTACAACGAGAGCCTGGTGAAAAGATTGCACAAGGTAACGCACCTGGGGACAGGTGCGATACACCTGGGCATGGCTGTGATACACCTGGGCATGGGTACACACACCTGGGTTACACTGGGACACACCTGACGGGCATGATCGAGGGCAGCCAGGAGTACAACGAGAGCCTGGTCAAGAGACTGCACAAGGTACACCTGGGGACAGGTGTGATACACCTGGGCATGGCTGTGATACACCTGGGTATGGGTACACACACCTGGGTATGGGTACACACACCTGGGTTACACTGGGACACACCTGACGGGCATGATCGAGGGCAGCCAGGAGTACAACGAGAGCCTGGTGAAACGACTGCACAAGGTAACGCACCTGGGGACAGGTGTGATACACCTGGGACACACAGACACACCTGGGACACACAGGGGCTCACCTGGGTATACCTGGGACACAGCTGGACACACCTGGGGCTCAGACAGACACACCTGGACACACCTGGGATACACCTGGGATTCATTGGGGCACACCTGGGAGGGGTTAAACACACCTGGGACACACCTGGAACACACATGAGACACACCTGGGAGGGGTTAAACACACCTGGGACACACCTGGAACACACATGAGACACATGTGGGAGGGGTTAGACACACCTGGGACACACCTGGGGAGTTCAACACACCTGAGGCACACCTGGGACACACCTGGGGAGTTCAGCACACCTGGGACACACCTGGGAGGGGTTAGACACACTTGGGACACACCTGGGGAGTTCAACACACCTGAGGCACACCTGGGAGGAGTTAAACACACCTGGTCCCACCTGAGCACACCTGGGGGCACACCCAGCACCTGTTGGGACACACCCGGGACACACCCAGTGCCCACCCGTGCCTCACCTGACCAGGTGTGTGTCCCTCCCCCCCCCGTGCCTCACCTGACCAGGTGTGTGTCCCCTCCCCTCCCCCCCCCCGTTCCTCACCTGACCAGGTGTGTGTCCCTCCCCCCCCGTGCCTCACCTGACCAGGTGTGTGTCCCCTCCCCCCCGCAGGTGCTGCGCCCGTTCCTGCTGCGGCGCCTCAAGGTGGACGTGGAGAAGCAAATGCCCAAGAAGTACGAGCACGTGCTCAGGTGCCGCCTGTCCAAGCGCCAGAGGTTCCTCTACGACGACTTCATGGGCCAGGCCAGGTGAGGGCGCCACACCTGGGCACACCTGGGCGGCAAAAAAATTCCCGAAAAATTCTACCCAAATTTGATCAAATTGTGGCCAAATTGCACCCAAAATTCACCTTTTTGGGGTCTCTGATGATGTCGTGGGCCAGGCCAGGTGAGGGCGCCACACCTGGGCACACCTGGGCACACCTGGGCACACCTGCGGGCAAAAAAATCCCCAAATGCCCCTTAAATTCTACCCAGATTTGATCAAATGGCGGCCAAAATGCTCCCAAAATTCACATTTTTGGGGTCTCTGATGACGTCATGGGCCAGGCCAGGTGAGGGCGCCACACCTGGGCACACCTGGGGGCAAAAAAAATCCCAAAATTCCCGTTCAATTCGGCCCAAATTCGATCAAATTGTGCCCAAATTTACCCAGGTGAACCCCAGGTGAATTTCCCACCCCAATTTCAGCACCTGGAGCCCCAAATTTCCCCTTTAAATCCCTCCCAATTTCTCAGGTGAGCCCCAGGTGCTCTCAGGTGTCCTCTCTGTCCTGTTTTTAGCACCTGCACCGTTCTGGATCCCCAAATTTCCCCTTTAAATCCCTCCCAAATTCTCCCCAAATTTCTCAGGTAACCCCAGGTGCTCTCAGGTGAGTTCCAGGTGACCCCAGGAGGTGCCCCCAGGTGAATTTCCCACCCCAATTTTAGCACCTGAACCCCCAAATTTCCCCTTTAAACCCCTCCCAAATTCCCCCCCAATTCTCTCAGGTGCCCCCAGGTGCTCTCAGGTGCCCTCAGGTGAATTTCCCACCCCAATTTCAGCACCTGAACCCCCAAATTTCCCCTTTAAATCCCTCCCAAATTCCCCCCCAAATCTCTCAGGTGCCCCCAGGTGCTCTCAGGTGCCCTCAGGTGAATTTCCCACCCCAATTTCAGCACCTGAGCTCCCAAATTTCCCCTAAAAACCCCTCCCAAATTCCTCCTAAATTCCTCCTAAATTTCTCAGGTGCCTCCAGGTGCTCTCAGGTGACCCCAGGTGCTCTCAGGTGAATTTCCCACCCCAATTTCAGCACCTGGAGCCCCCAAATTTCCCCTTTAAACCCCTCCCAAATTTCTCAGGTAATTCCCCGGTGCCCCCAGGTGCTCTCAGGTGCCCCCCAGGTGACCCCAGGTGCTCTCAGGTGAATTTCCCACCCCAGTTTCAGCACCTGAGCTCCCAAATTTCCCCTTTGAATCCCTCCCAAATCCCCCCCCAAATTCCTCAGGTGCCCCCCAGGTGCCCCCAGGTGCTCTCAGGTGACCCCCAGGTGCTCCCAGGTGTCCTCTCTGTCCTGTTTTTAGCACCTGGACCCTCAAAATCCCCAAATTTCTCCAGGAAATCCCCAAATTTCTCCAGGAAATCCCCGCCAAATTCCTCCCAAATTCCTCAGGTGAGCTCAGGTAATTCCCAGGTGCCCCCAGGTGAATTTCCCACCCCAATTTCAGCACCTGAGCTCCCAAATTTCCCCTTTAAAACCCCTCCCAAATTCCTCAGGTGCCCCCCAGGTGCTCTCAGGTGACCCCAGGTGTCTTCTCTGTCCTGTTTTTAGCACCTGGACCCTCGAAATCCCCAAATTTCCCCTTTAAACCCCTCCCAAATTTCTCAGGTAATTCCCAGGTGCCCCTCAGGTGCCCCCAGGTGCCCCCCAGGTGCCCTCAGGTGCTCTCAGGTGCCCTCAGGTGCTCTCAGGTGCCCCTCAGGTGCCCTCAGGTGCCCCCAGGTGCCCCCAGGTGCCCCCCAGGTGCCCTCAGGTGCTCTCAGGTGCCCCCAGGTGAATTTCCCACCCCAATTTCAGCACCTGAACCCCCAAATTTCCCCTTTAAATCCCTCCCAAATTCCCCCCCAAATCTCTCAGGTGACCCCCAGGTGCCCTCAGGTGCTCTCAGCTGCCTCCAGGTGAATTTCCCACCCCAATTTCAGCACCTGAGCTCCCAAATTTCCCCTAAAAACCCCTCCCAAATTCCTCCTAAATTCCTCCTAAATTTCTCAGGTGCCCCCCAGGTGCTCTCAGGTGACCCCCAGGTGGCCCCAGGTGTCTTCTCTGTCCTGTTTTTAGCACCTGGACCCTCAAAATCCCCAAATTTCCCCTTTAAATCCCTCCCAAGTTTCTCAGGTGAGCTCAGGTGAGCCCCAGGTGCCCCCAGGTGAATTTCCCACCCCAATTTCAGCACCTGAGCCCCCAAATTTCCCCTTTAAACCCCTCCCAAATCCCTCCCAAATCCCTCAGGTGAGCTCAGGTGAGCCCCAGGTGCCCCCAGGTGAATTTCCCACCCCAATTTCAGCACCTGAGCCCCCAAATTTCCCCTTTAAACCCCTCCCAAATCCCTCCCAAATCCCTCAGGTGAGCTCAGGTGAGCCCCAGGTGCCCCCAGGTGAATTTCCCACCCCAATTTCAGCACCTGAGCCCCCAAATTTCCCCTTTAAACCCCTCCCAAATCCCTCCCAAATCGCTCAGGTGAGCTCAGGTGAGCCCCAGGTGCCCCCAGGTGAATTTCCCACCCCAATTTCAGCACCTGAGCCCCCAAATTTCCCCTTTAAACCCCTCCCAAATCCCTCCCAAATCCCTCAGGTGAGCTCAGGTGAGCCCCAGGTGCCCCCAGGTGCCCGCAGGTGACCCCTGTCCCCCCCGTTGGCAGCACCAAGGCCACGCTGGCCAGCGGGCACTTCATGAGCGTCATCAACGTGCTGATGCAGCTGCGCAAGGTGTGCAACCACCCCGACCTGTTCGAGCCACGCCCCGTGACGTCACCGCTGGTCACGCCCGGGCTCAGCCTGGGCGCCCCCGCCCTGGTGCTGCGCGCCCTGGAGCCACACCCCTTCCAGGTGAGATTAGAGCCACACCCCTTCCAGGTGAGATTAGAGCCACACCCCTTCCAGGTGAGACTGGGACGCGCCCCTGACAGGTGAGACTGGGACAGGTGCGATTAGAGCCACACCCCTTCCAGGTGAGACTGGGACATGCCCCTGCCAGGTGAGACAGATTGGGGACACACCCCTGCCAGGTGAGACTGGGACAGGTGAGACTGGGACATGCCCATTCCAGGTGAGATTGGGACAGGTGAGATTAGAGCCACACCCCTTCCAGGTGAGACTGGGACACGCCCATGACAGGTGAGAGAGATTGGGGACACGCCCCTGCCAGGTGAGACTGGGACAGGTGAGACTGGGACACGCCCCTGCCAGGTGAGACAGGGACACGCCCCTGGGACAGGTGAGACTGGGACAGGTGAGACTGGGACACGCCCCTGGGACAGGTGAGAGAGATTGGGGACACGCCCCTGACAGGTGAGACAGGGACACGCCCCTGACAGGTGAGACAGGGACACGCCCCTGGGACAGGTGAGACTGGAACAGGTGAGACTGGGGACACGCCCCTTCCAGGTGAGACTGGGAGAGGTGAGATTAGAGCCACACCCCTTCCAGGTGAGACTGGGACAGGTGAGATTAGAGCCACACCCCTTCCAGGTGAGACTGGGACACGCCGCTGGGACAGGTGAGACAGATTGGGGACACGCCCCTGCCAGGTGAGACTGGGACACGCCCATTCCAGGTGAGACAGACTAGAGCCACACCCCTTCCAGGTGAGAGAGATTGGGGACACGCCCCTGGGACAGGTGAGATTAGAGCCACGCCCCTTCCTGGTGAGACAGATTGGGGACACGCCCATTCCAGGTGAGACTGGGACACACACCTGGGACAGGTGAGAGGCAGGTGAGACACACCTGGGGATGGATGGGATACAGGTTGGACACAGCTGGACAGGTGAGACTCGAGCCACGCCCCTTCCAGGTAGGGCACACGCACCTGGACAGGTGAGATACACTTGGGGATGGTGGGATGCAGGTGAGACTGGGACACGCCCTTTCCAGGTGAGACACACACCTGGGACAGGTGAGAGGGACACGCCCCTTTAGGGACGGACCCACACCTGGAGCAGGTGAGACACACCTGGGGATGGTGGGATGCAGGTGAGACAGATTAGAGCCGCACCCATTCCAGGTGAGACTGGGACACGCCCCTGGGACAGGTGAGACTGGGACACGCCCCTGCCAGGTGAGACTGGGACACGCCCCTGGGACAGGTGAGACACACACACCTGGGACAGGTGAGACTGGTACACACCCATTTCAGGTGAGACTGGGGACACACACACCTGGGACAGGTGAGACACACTTGGGGATGGTGGGATACAGGTGAGACTGGAGCCACGCTCTTTCCAGGTGAGACACACACCTGGGACAGGTGAGACACACCTGGGGATGGATGGGATACAGGTGAGAACACACCTGGGACAGGTGAGATGTAGGTGAGAAAGATACACCTGGACAGGTGAGACACGCCCCTTCCAGGTGGGACACGCCCCCTTTGGGTGGGACACACACCTGGGACAGGTAGGGACAGGTGAGACACACCTGGACAGGTGAGACACACACACCTGGACAGGTGAGGTACAGGTGAGGTACAGGTCAGAGATGCGCACCTCAACAGGTGAGACACACCTGGGACACACCTGGGACAGGTGGGACACACCTGGGGATGGTGGGATACAGGTGGGACACACCTGGGACAGGTAAAGCACGGCTGGGACAGGTGGGACACACCTGGGGATGGGGTTTGGACACACCTGGAGAGATTTTGGAGCACCAGGAGGTGACCCAGGTGTGCCAGATGTGACACAGGTGTGCCAGGTGTCACTCAGGTGTCACCCAGGTGTATCAGGGCTGAGCACAGGTGTGTCAGGTGTCCCTCAGCTGTCTCACAGGTGACTCAGGTGTCCCTCAGGTGGATCAGGTGTCCCCCAGGTGTCCCTCAGGTGTGTTCCAGGTATCACCCAGGTATGTCCTGTGTGTTCCTCAGGTGTGTCAGGTTTGACCCAGGTGTGTCCCAGGTGTGCCAGGTGTCCCTCAGGTGTGTCACAGGTGTCACTCAGGTGTGTCACAGGTGTCACTCAGGTGTGTCATTCCCCCCCGCCCAGCAGGTGGACCTGTCCCCGTTCGAGCTGGTGTCCCCCAGGTGTGTCCCAGGTGTGTCCCAGGTGTCCCTCAGGTGTGTCCCAGCCGTGTCCCTCCCCCCCCAGCCGGTGGACCTGTCCCCGTTCGAGCTGGTGTCCCCCAGGTGTATCCCAGGTGTGTCCCAGGTGTCCCTCAGGTGTGTCCCAGCCGTGTCCCTCCCCCCCCAGCCGGTGGACCTGTCCCCGTTCGAGCTGATGTCCCTCAGGTGTATCAGGTGTATTCCAGGTGTGTCCCAGGTGTCATTCAGGTGTATCCCAGGTGTCACTCAAGTGTGTCCCAGGTGTCCCTCAGGTGTCACTCAGGTGTATCAATGTCCCCCAGGTGTGTCCCAGGTGTGTCCCAGGTGTCACTCAGGTGTATCAGGTGTATCCCAGGTGTGTCGCGTGTCCCTCAGGTGTCCCCCAGGTGTCACTCAGGTGTGTCATTCCCCCCCCCCCGTCCCCAGCAGGTGGACCTGTCCCCGTTCGAGCTGGTGTGTCCCAGGTGTGTCCCAGGTGTGTCCCAGGTGTGTCCCAGGTGTCCCTCAGGTGTATCAGGTGTATCAGGTGTATCCCAGGTGTGTCCCAGGTGTCCCTCAGGTGTATCAGGTGTATCAGGTGTATCCCAGGTGTGTCCCAGGTGTGTCCCAGGTGTCCCTCAGGTGTGTCCCAGGTGTCACTCAGGTGTGTCCCCCACCCCCCCCCCCAGCAGGTGGACCTGTCCCCGTTCGAGCTGGTGTCACTCAGGTGTATCAATGTCCCTCAGGTGTGTCCCAGGTGTATCCCAGGTGTGTCCCAGGTGTGTCCCAGGTGTCACTCAGGTGTGTCCCAGGTGTCCCTCAGGTGTCATTCAGGTGTATCAATGTCCCCCAGGTGTGTCCCAGGTGTGTCCCAGGTGTCACTCAGGTGTATCAATGTCCCTCAGGTGTATCAGGTGTATCCCAGGTGTGTCCCAGGTGTGTCCCAGGTGTCACTCAGGTGTATCAGGTGTATCCCAGGTGTGTCCCAGGTGTGTCCCAGGTGTCACTCAGGTGTATCAGGTGTATCCCAGGTGTGTCCCAGGTGTGTCCCAGGTGTCACTCAGGTGTATCAGGTGTATCCCAGGTGTGTCCCAGGTGTGTCCCAGGTGTCACTCAGGTGTATCAGGTGTATCCCAGGTGTGTCGCGTGTCCCTCAGGTGTCCCCCAGGTGTCACTCAGGTGTGTCATTCCCCCCCCCCCCCCGTCCCCAGCAGGTGGACCTGTCCCCGTTCGAGCTGGTGTCACTCAGGTGTATCAATGTCCCTCAGGTGTGTCCCAGGTGTATCCCAGGTGTGTCCCAGGTGTGTCCCCCAGGTGTCACTCAGGTGTGTCATTCCCCCCCGTCCCCAGCAGGTGGACCTGTCCCCGTTCGAGCTGGTGTCCCCCAGGTGTGTCCCAGGTGTGTCCCAGGTGTGTCAGGTGTCACTCAGGTGTATCAATGTCCCCCAGGTGTCCCTCAGGTGTGTCCCAGGTGTCACTCAGGTGTATCAGGTGTGTTCCAGGTGTCCCCCGGGTGTCACTCAGGTGTGTCCCCCCCGTCCCCAGCAGGTGGACCTGTCCCCGTTCGAGCTGGTGTCCCTCAGGTGTATCAATGTCCCTCAGGTGTCCCCCAGGTGTCACTCAGGTGTGTCCCCTGCAGCAGGTGGACCTGTCCCCGTTCGAGCTGGTGTCCCCCAGGTGTGTCCCAGGTGTGTCCCAGGTGTGTCAGGTGTCACTCAGGTGTATCAATGTCCCCCAGGTGTGTCCCAGGTGTGTCAGGTGTCACTCAGGTGTATCAATGTCCCCCAGGTGTCCCTCAGGTGTGTCCCAGGTGTCACTCAGGTGTATCAGGTGTGTCCCAGGTGTCCCCCAGGTGTCACTCAGGTGTGTCCCCTGCAGCAGGTGGACCTGTCCCCGTTCGAGCTGGTGTCCCTGGAGTCTCACCTGTCGCGCTACGCCGCCGATTGGTTCCTGCCGCGCTTCCGCGTCACGCGGCGCCTGCTGGAGGACGTGGCCGCCGCCCCCGAGCCCCCCCCGCGCCCCAAACCCGTCCGGATGAAGGTGAACAGGTGAGGAGGGCACACCTGGGGCACACCTGGGGCACACCTGGGCACACCTGGGCACACCTGGGGCACGGCTGGGCATGGCTGGGGGGGGGGAATGGGTGAAAATTGGGGGGAAATGGGGGAAAATTGGGGGTTTGGGGACACCTGGGGATACCTGGGGCACACCTGGGGCACACCTGGGGACACAGCTGGGCATGGCTGGGGGGAGAAATGGGCGAAAATTGGGGGAAAATCGGTGAAAATTGGGGGGAAATGGGTGAAAATTGGGGGTTGAGGGACACCTGGGCACGGCTGGGGGCACCTGGGAGTGAAAAAAGGGTGAAAATTGGGGGGAAATGGGTGAAAATTGGGGGTTTTAGAGACACCTGGGCACACCTGGGGCACACCTGGGGGGGAGAAATGGGTGAAAATTGGGAGAAAATCGGTGAAAATCGGGGGGAAATGGATGAAAATTGGGGGTTTGGGGACACCTGGGGATACCTGGGGCACACCTGGGGGCACCTGGGAGTGCAAAATGGCGAAAATTGGGAAAAAAATCGGTGAAAATTGGGGGGGAATCGGTGAAAATTGAGGGTTCAGGGACACCTGGGCACAGCTGGGAGGGGAAAAAAGGGCGAAAATTGGGAGAAAATTGGTGAAAATTTGGGGGGAAATGGGCGAAAATTTGGGGTTAAAGGGACACCTGGGCACAGCTGGGCACACACCTGGGGCACACCTGGGCATGGCTGGGGGTGAGAAATGCGAGAAAATTGGGAGAAAATCGGTGAAAGTTGGGGGGAAATGGGTGAAAATTGGGGGTTTGGGGACACCTGGTCCCACCTGTGGGCGTGGCCAGGCCGCCCATGCCCTTATATGGCCGCAGCTGTGGGCGTGGCCCGGCTGCCCACGCCCATATATGGCCGCAGCTGTGGGCGTGGCTTGGCCGCCCATGCCCTTATATGGCCGCAGCTGTGGGCGTGGCTTGGCCGCCCATGCCCTTATATGGCCGCAGCTGTGGGCGTGGCCAGGCCGCCCATGCCCTTATATGGCCGCAGCTGTGGGCGTGGCTTGGCCGCCCATGCCCTTATATGGCCGCAGCTGTGGGCGTGGCTTGGCCGCCCATGCCCATATATGGCCGCAGCTGTGGGCGTGGCTTGGCCGCCCATGCCCATATATGGCCGCAGCTGTGGGCGTGGCCCGGCCATCCATGCCCATATATGGCCGCAGCTGTGGGCGTGGCCCGGCCATCCATGCCCATATATGGCCGCAGCTGTGGGCGTGGCTTGGCCGCCCATGCCCATATATGGCCGCAGCTGTGGGCGTGTCCCCGCCCTGACCCCGCCCCCTTTTCCCAGGATGCTGCAGCCGGTGCCGAAGGCGGAGCCTCGGGCGGTTCTGCTCCTCCCCGCCCCTCGCCCCGCCCCAGGGGGCGTGGCCTCGCCGAGCCCCGCCCCCACCGCGCCGAGCCCCGCCCCTTCCGCGCCCAGCCCCGCCCCTTTGCTGGTCCAAGCTCCGCCTCTCGTCACCCTCAGCCACGCCCCCAGCGCCGGCCCCGCCCCCTTGGTGACGACGCAAGGGGCGGGGCTGAACCTGGGGCTGGGATTGGCGCTGGCCCCGCCCCGGGCCACGCCCACTCTGCTGGCTCCGCCCCCCGGAGGGCCCGCGCATGGTGAGGGGCGGGGCTTAATGAAGGAGTTAATTGGGGAGGGGCTCGTTAATTCGGGGTGGGGTTCATTAATTAGCAGTGGGGTTAATTGATTATTTAGGGGTAGGATTAATTAATTACTTAAGAATGGAGTTAATTAATTAGGGATGCGATTAATTAGTTAGGGGTGGGGTAATCAATTAGGGTGACGGGTTAATTAGGTGGGGTTAATTAGAGCGTATTTAATTAATTAGGGCTAGGGGTTAGTGGGAGCTGGAGGTAATTAGGCGTGGAGTTCATTAATAAGGGCTGGGGTTAATTAATTAATTAAAGGCTGGGCCTATTAATTAATTAGGGGTTAATTAATTAGTGGAGGGATTGATTAATTCGGTACGTGGTTAATTATGGGTGGGGTAATTAACTAGGAGTATGGTTAATTAATTAATTCGAGGTGGGCTTAATTAATTAGGGTGGGGGGTTCATTAGGTGTGGGGTTAATTAATTGGGGTGGGGTTAATTAATAATTAGGAGTGAGGTTAGTTAATTAGGGGTGGGGTTAATTAACTATTTAGGGGTGCAGTTAATTAGGTGGGGTTAATTAATTAGGGGTGAAGGTTAATTAGGGGTGGGGTTAATTAGGAGTGTGGGTAATGAATGGGTGGTGGGCTTAATTAATTAGGGATGGGGTTAATTAATTATGGGTGGAGTTATTAATTAACTAGGAGTAGGGTTAGTTAGGGGTGGGGTTAATTAGAGCTTAATTAATTAGGGCTGGGGGTAAATTAGCAGGGTTAGTTAATTAGGAGTGGGGTTAATTAATTAGGGGTTAATTTGGGTTAATTTATTGGTGCTGGGAGTTAATTACATGGCATTAATTGGGGCAGGGTTAATTAATTAGTGTGGGGATTAATTAGGGGGAGTTAATTAGGGCTGGGGTTAATTAGAGGTGGGTGTTAATTAGGGATGCGTTAATTGCGGTTGAGAGTTAATTGAGGCGAGGGATTAATTAAACAAGGTTTAATTGGGGGTGGGCATTAATTACAGTCGGAGTTAATTGGGCAGGCGGTTAATTAGGAGTTGGGGGTTAATTGGGGTTAATTGGGAGTTTGGGTTAATTAGCGCTGGAATTAATTAGGACTGGGGGTTAATTGGATGGGGATTAATTAGGGGTAAGGGTTAATTAGGGGTGGGGGTAATTAGGGCGACGTTAATTAGGGATGGTGGCTAATTAGGGTTAATTAGGGTTAATTAGGTGGGGGTTAACTTGGAAGGGCTTAATTAGGTGCAGGTTTTAATTAGGGGTTGGGTTTAATTACAGAGCAGGAGTTTAATTAGGGTGTGGCTAATTAACGGGGATAATTAACGGGGCTTAATTAAGGGGGATTAATTAGGGGTGAGGGGTTAATTAATAGTGGGGTTTAATTAATAAAGGGGCTTAATTGCGGAGGCTTAATTAGGGGGGGAGTTTAATTGGGGTGGAGCTTAATTAGGCGGAGTTTGGGGGTGGGGCTTAATTAGGAAAGGGCAGTGCTTAATTTAGAAGGGGCGGGGCTTAATTAGGCAGGGGCGATACTTAATTAGAGAGAGGTGGGGCTTAAGTAGGAAGAGGTGGAGCTTAATTAGGAAGGGGCGGGGCTTAATTAGGCCTGGTTTAATTAAGAGGGATTTAATTAAAGGTTGGAGAACTGGTGGGCGGGGCCGAATTAAGGGTGGAGCTCTGTATTTAAATGAGGTGGGTGTGGCCTAATGCATTCATTCCCCCCCAGCTCTCCCGGCTGCGTCCTTGGCCACGCCCACTCCTACAGGAGGCCCCACCCCCTTGGCCACGCCCACTCCGAATATGGGCAAAGGGGCGGGGCCGGCTCCGCCCCCTCCCGTGGGGGGCGTGGCCACCTTCGCGCTGCCCCAGCGGCTCCTGCTGGCCCCGGACATGCAGGCCCGGCTGCCCTGTAAGCCACGCCCCCTCCTTTGCATCTCATTTGCATGAACGCGCTTCCGAAGCTTTCTCAAACCCGAAAATAATTATGCAAATTTTCCCCTTAAATTGCCCCGATTTTCCTCAAAATTTCCCCCAAATCCTTCTCAAACCTCTTCCCCAAACTCTCTTATCATTTGCATCTCATTTGCATCTCATTTGCATCTCATTTGCATGAGCACTCCTTTGAAGCTTCCCCAATCTCCACTGAAATTCTGGCATTTTTGTTTTTAATGGCCCCAAATTTCCTCCAAATTTTCCCCCAAATCCTTCTCAAACCCCTTCCCGTCACTTTTTTCATGCTCATTTGCATCTCATTTGCATGAACACGTGCTATGATTTTTTCTAATTACTAAAATAATTTTAATAATTTTTCCCCTTAAATTGCCCCAATTTTCCTCAAAGTTTCCCCCAAATCCTTCTCAAAGTCCTTTTCAAAACGCTCTTTTCATTTGCATCTCATTTGCATCTCATTTGCATGAGCACCCTTTAAAAGCTTTCCTAATTCCTAAAACAATTTTAAGAATTTTTCCCAAAATTGCCACAAATTTCCTCAAAATTTCCCTTCAAATCCTCCTCAAACCCCTTCCCCAGACACTTTTTATTTGCATATCATTTGCATCTCATTTGCATGGGGCGGTTTTAAAATTTTTCCTAATTCCTGAAAGAATTTTAAGAATTTTTTTCCCAAATTTCCCCCAAATCCTTCTCAAACTCTCTTCTCATTTGCATCTCATTTGCATAAGCTCAAGTACTTTTTAAGAAGGCGACACTGCGTCTTATTTGAATCTAATTTGCATAACTGTACTCATTAGCGTCTGATCTGCATGAGCCCCCCAAAGGTCTTTTAAGCCCCTCAGTGCTGTTCTCATGAATACCTAATTTACATAATGGTGTTTGTCATTTACATCTCATTTGCATGGCATCACCAAAAAAGGAATTTCCCTTGGTAGCCCCTTGATTGTCCCGGTAATTAGCCCCTAATTTGCATAATTACCCAGGGATTTTTGTTCAGGGACTTCCCCCTCCCACCCTCTTTCCCATCTCATTAGCATCTGATTTGCATAAATTTTTCAAAAGACCGATTCAGGACTGTTGGCATGCTCCTAATTATCATATTAGTTGCCTACAAGTGTTTTTCATTAGCATCTAATTTGCATACGCCCCCCTAGAACTCTTTAAAAAGCTTGACCACACCCGTGATTCTTCAGCACATTTGCATCTAGTTTGCATAAACAATCTTAATGGCCCCCAAAATCTAAGACACCTTCAGTATTTATTATTTGCATATTATTTGCATAAATTTCTCAACCCCCCCGTTAAAAAGCCTTTTTGTTGTTACTAACATCTAATTTGCATAATTGTATATGCCTGTTAGCATCTCATTTGCATGTGTCCCCCAAAACAGCTTTAAAATCTCAACCCCAGCCCTAATTAACACCTGATTTCCATAACACTGCTCCTCATTAGCATCTAATTTGCATAGGATTGCCAACACCCCTCTAGAGAATCAGTCATTTAATTAACACCTAATTTGCATGAGCTTGTTCATTAGCATTGGTTTACGTAAGCTCCCCAAGTACTTTAAAGGTATCTCATTACCACCTAATTTGCATAGCCATGCTCCTCATTAGCATCTCATTTGCATAGACGCTCCCAGAGTCCTTCCATGAACAGTGGAGTTCTATAGGAAACCTCTGATTTTCATGCTAATTATCGCCTAATTTGCATAATTACCCCGGGATATTTGCAGGAACCCCTCCCTGCCCTCCTTCCCATCTCATTAGCATCTGATTTGCATAAATTTTTGGAAAGGCCATTCAAGAGTGCCATGCTCATAATTAACATAATGCTTGAATACTAATGTCCCTCATTAGCATCTAATTTGCATAGATTCTCCTAGAACCCTTTCAAAAGCTTGCCTAGACCCCTGCCTGAGGACTGAATTTGCATGAAGCTGCTCATTAGCATATTTTGCATACGCTTATGCAAACACTTCTAAAAATTCCCATCAGATCAGATTTGCATAACCATGCTCATTAGCATCTCATTTGCATGAGTCCATAAACCTCTTTTATGCGCCTCTTTCCACTCTTCATCACTGTCTAATCTGGGTGATTGAGTTCCTAATTAGCATCTCATTTACATAAGCAGCCTCACAGTCCTTCCTTCAACCCTAATTTTCCCTTGTAAGCCTCTTTGTTTCATGCTAATTACCTCCTAATTTGCATAATTACCCCGGGATTTTTCCAGGAACCCCTCCCCACCCTCCCCCTATTCTCAATACCAAATTTTCATTGCCCAAATTGCCCAAAATTTCCCTTTTTTTCCCCAAATCCCCCCAAAACCTCCCCCAAAACCCCCTGAATTTCGCTTTATTACCCCCCTAATTAACCCCTAATTTGCATAATTACCCCGGGATTTTTTGGGGGGATGTTTCCAGGAACCCATCCCCCACCCCCAATACCAATTTTTAATTGCCCAAATTGCCCAAAATTTCCCTTTTTCCCCCAAAATTATTTCAAAACCTCCCCAAAAAATCCCTGAAATCTCCTTTATTACCCCCCTAATTAACCCCTAATTTGCATAATTACCCCGGGATTTTTGGGGGAATTTTTCTGGGAACCCCTCCCCCACCTCCCCCCTACCCCCATCATGATTTTCATTTTCCCAAATTGCCCAAAATTTCGCTTTTTTCCCCCAAAATTCCAGCGGGTGAAGTCGTCAGCCTGGGCCAACTGGCGGCCCTGGCCCAGCACCGCCCCTCCCCTCCCGGGGGCGTGGCCAAACCTTCGCCCCTCCCACCCGCGGCCGTGGCCACGCCCCCTCCGGCCTCGGCCCCGCCCCCGCTGACGCTGCAGCTCCAGGGCAGCAAAGTCACGCTCGGCCCCGCCCCCCCATTACGTCATCTGGCCTTGGCCCCGCCCCCCGGCCGGGGGCTCGCACGTGAGTCCAAAACTGGGGGGGGGAATTTTGGGGTAAAATTCGGGAATTTTGGGGGAAATTCGGGGATTTTGGGGGAAAAAAGGGGAATTTTGAGGGAAATTCGGGAATTTTGGGGAGTTTTGGGGAAAAATCGGGAAATTTTGGGAGTTTTTTGGGTTTGATTTGGGTTTTTTTTGGGGGGATTTTTTAAATTTATTTGGATTTTTGGGGGGGGGATTTTAGGGAAAATTTGGGGATTTTGGAAGGGATTTTTTTTGGGGGAGTTTTTGGGGGAAAATGTGGGAATTGTTTTGGGAAGAAATTTGGGGATTTTGGGGGAATTTTAGGGGGAATTATGGGGAGAAAATTGTGAATTTTGGGGAGTTTTTGGGGCGGTGTTTTAGGGTTTTTTAAAAAATTTTTTAATGATTTTTGAGAATTTTTGGGGGTTTTTGAGGGGGATTTTAGGGAAAAATTTGGGGGGGTTTGGGGGGAAATTTCGGCCGTTTTGGAAAAAAATGGGGAATTTTTTTGAGTTTTTGGGGTTTTATTTTGATTTTTTCAAGATTTTGGGGGGATTTAGTTTAATTTTTAGGGATTTTTTGGTTTTTTGGGTGGAAAAATTGGGAATTTTGGGGGAAACTTGAATATTTTGGGGGGAAATTCAGGAGTTTTGGGGGAAAAAATGGGAAATTTTGAGAGCTTTTGGGAGAAATTGGGGAAAAATCGGGAAAAATTGTGTAAAAAATGTGGGGGAAAATGGGTAAAAATTTGGGGGAAAAATGGGTAAAAAAATTGGGGAAAATTGGGGAAAAATGGGAAACAAACTGGGAAGAATTGGAAAAATTTAGGGAAAAATTTGGCGAAAAATGGGGAAAAAATTGGGGAAAAAATTGGGAAAATGGGTAAAAATGGGGAAAATCTTGGGGGGAAAAATGGGAAAAATATTGGGGAAAAATTGTGGAAAAAAGGAGAAAAATTGGGAAAAAATGGGGGAAAATGGGGGAAAACTGGGCAAAAAGTGAGGAAAAAATGGGGAAAAAGGGGAAAAATGGGGAAAAAATGGGAAAAATGGAGAAAATGGGGAAAAATGGGGAAAAAAGGGGAAAAATTGGGGGGAAAATGGGAAAAATATGGGGAAAAAATTGGTGAAAAAATTGAGGAAAAAAGGGGGGAAATGGGGAAAAATAGGCGAAAAATGGGTAAAAATTGGGCAAAAAATGGGAGGAAAATTGGGGTAAAAATGAGAAAAAAAGGGGAAAAATTGAGGAAAAAATGGGTAAAAAAGAAAAAATAGGAAAAAAAGGGGAAAAAATTGAGGAAAAAATGGAGAAAAATGGGGAAAAATTGCGAAAAAAGTGGGAAAAAATTGAGGAAAGAATTGAGAAAAAAGGGGGGAAATTGGGAAAAAAATGGTAAAAATGGGGGCAAGAGGGGAAGAATAGGGGAAAATTGGGGAAAAATTGAGGGAAAAACGGGAAAAAATGGGGAAAATTTTGAGGAAGGAAGGGGAAAAAGAGATAAAATGGGGGAAATTGGGGGAAAATTGAGGGAAAAATGGGGGAAAAATGGGTAAAAAATTGGGGAAAATTGGGGGAAAATGGGGAAAATGGGAAAAATATGGGGAAAAATTGGAGAATAATAGAAAAAAAGGGGAAAATGGAAAAAACGGGTAAAAAATTTAGGAAAAACGGGTAAAAAAATGGGGAAAATTTGAGAAAAAATGGGGAAAATTGGGGAAAATGGGGAAAACTTGAGGAAAAAAAAGGGAAAACATTGGCGAAAAAATTGAGGAAAAAATGGGTGAGAAAAAGGGGAAAAATGGGGTAAAAAATGGGTGAAAAAGGGGTAAAAAAGTGGATTTTCGGGTTGCAGGTAACGTGGTTCACCTGGTGGCCGCGGGGGGGAAAAAATGGGGAAAAATGGGGAAGAAATTAGAAAAAACTGGGAAAAAATTGGGGAGAAAAGGGGAAAAATGGGGAAAAAATTGGCGAAAAAATTGAGGGAAAAATGGTGAAAAAAGGGAAGAAAAGGGGGAAAAATTGGGAAAAAATGGCGGAAAATAGGAAAAAAGGGGGAAATTTGGAATAAAAATGGGAAAAAATGGGGAAAAATTGAGGGGAAAAATTGGGAAAAAAATTGGAAAAAATGGGGAAAAATGGCGGGAAAATTGGGGAAAAATGGGGAAGAAATTGGAAAAAATGGGAAAAAATTGGGGAGAAAAGGGGGAAAAATGGGAAAAAATGGGGGAAAAAATTGGTGAAAAAATTGAGGAAAAAATCGGTGAAAAAAGGGAAAAAAGGGGGGGGAAAAGGGGGGAAAGTTGGGGAAAAATGGGGAAAAATTTGGGGAAAAATGGGGAAAAATTGGGGTAAAAATTGAGGAAAAAAAGGGGAAAATTTGGAAAAAATGGGGAAAAATGGCGGGAAAAATTGGGGAAAAAAAAGGGAAAAATGGGGAAGAAATTAGAAAAGGACTGGGAAAAAATTGGGGAGAAAAAGGGGAAAAATGGGAAAAATTGGGGGGAAAAAATTGGGAAAAAATTGGGGAAAAAATTGGGGAAAAAATTGAGGGAAAATGGTGAAAAAATTGAGGGGAAAATGGGTGAAAAAAAGGGAAAAAACGGGTGAAAAAGGGGTAAAAAAGTCGATTTTTCGGTTGCAGGGAACGTGGTTCACCTGGTGGCCGCGGGGGGGAAAAAAAGGGAAAAATGGGAAAAAATGGGGAAAAATGGGGAAGAAATTGGAAAAAAACTGGGAAAAAATTGGGGAGAAAAGGGGGAAAAATGGGGAAAAAATTGGCGAAAAAATTGAGGGAAAAATGGTGAAAAAAGGAAGAAAAGGGGAAAAATTGGGAAAAATGGCGGAAAATAGGAAAAAAGGGGGAAATTTGGAATAAAAATG